>NW_017307572.1:405174-425553 GCF_000935625.1 Nanorana parkeri
GGGAGGGGGTGTGGGGTTGTATTGAAGTCAATGGCACAGCAGCCATGCCCCCCGCCCACAGTGCGATCGCCTGCACCCGGAACGCAGGCACATTAGTGCCTGCATTCCGGTCCAGTGCGATCTGCAAAAATAATGCTTGCAGCATTTTTGCAGATCGCACTGGACTCGAACGTAGGTACTAATGTGCCTGGGTTCCAGCGATCGCCCTGTGGGCCAGAGGCCTGCCTGCGTTGCCATTGACTTCAATGCACCGCCACGCCCCCTCCCGCCCCTGGATGCAGGTGTTTTTTCGTTGGTAGATCTACAGACGAAAAATTGCGGGCGCCCCTGCCCTTCATAAATCCGTGGTCACATCATGTGCTAGGTCATAAGTCTTCTATTTTCTTCAATGCAAAGACAGCTCCTCTTTTAGTTGTCCCCGTCACTGCCTGAGTGATGAGGAAACTTCAATTTGGATGTCCATCAAAGAAATTCTCAGACTACAGAAGACTGCATCTGCATTATGTCATCATGAAGTGCAGGATAACCAGTTGTCACTCCTGGAGTGAAGCCGGCAATTAACATGAATGGCAGAAATGGGTAGGTATAACAAAGGCTTCGGAAGAGTTCTCTTTGAAACAAGTGCGTAGGGGGGATTTGCTTGAAGAAGGGCTTTAAAAGCAGGTACCATAAGGCATTTAGCTATGGCCAGCCTAAAGCTAAGCAAAGAGGGAAATCGATCATTAAAACCTCAAACAAACTGCTGACCGGTAGACTTGCCAGTGCTCTAATGCATGCTGGGAGATCTCCCAATTACCGCCACTGAAGCAGTACTGCGTGGCACCCCCTTATCATAGCTGATTATTACTTGTCAGCAGAGATGAGTATAAATTCTTAGCCTGTATGATGTCAGGTCACAGATAGCATATTCCCAGTGTGACGCGGTGAGATTGTCAAACAGTAGTTTGTATCGTGCGGCACACCTTTTCTTGCACTTTGAGGCTACTGTGTTCCAGGCAAAGATCATGACAGGTCACGGCTAAGCACTGATTGGAAAGAAGATGTCTCGTCACCAGTTGCTATCAGTAAGCCATCTGCCAGTTTATGGCCAAACTTACACAAAATAAAACAGTGACATTTACATGACACCAGATCATCTTATGGACTTGTCCTAATATGCTGGTCCCAAATCTTACAATAATGGCATAAAGAACACAATGCCCTTTACCTAGTCCTCACTGGAGTTATATTTCCCGAATCGCCTTGTATTGATCGTTCTTCTAGGGTCCAGCACTCAATTAATTCTTGAGGAACTCTCCAGTAGCTGAATCCTAAGGGGGAAAAAAAAAAAATGTGTCACATGACAGCAGAACATACATTAAAATATAGAGTGTAATGTGCAATAGGTTAAAAAAAACCGGCACTGGTAAGGGGATCTGTCCCATCCAATACTTTATTTGTAAAAAGGCATAACAGCAGCAAACAAATGCTAACATGTTTCAGCCCCCAAACCGGGCCTTAGTCGTAGCATAGTTTTTATAAATAAAGTACTGGATGGACGGATCCCCCTGCAAGTGCCGTTTTTTTAACCTATTTCTCAGTGAAGGCTCCGGCGGAAGCTTTACCAGGCACCGAAGTTCAAGCAGCAGGACTGAAGACAAGAGGGTAGAACTGCTCAATGTTTCTAAACTGCTACAGAGTGTAATGTGCATTGTAAAGGTTTCAACCACCGAATCATTCCCAGCATGTTTTACCTCTTCCTTCCCAGTTTTCAAAAGCATCCATCATGGCTTTCAGCTCAGATATGCTGTAGTAGCTCAATATGTACTGAGTGTTACCACCGGCCTCCCTGTCAGGATGAACAGAGAACAGTTTGAAGCTTAATGCACTGAGTTTCAAGTATTTACATATAGATTTACTACAGTCTTTATAGAAAATTGTAAAATAATGAAATATATTAGTTATGTCAGGATGACTATTTTCTAGCCTACATGACATTTTATGACCAACAACTCAGTGAAAGTATATGTCAACCCAATCACTAAAATCTTATATAATATTCCATCATTTGAAATCTACAGCTTTCATTCAAATAATACTTGCTAATCTTGCCATGTAGGTCCTTGTATAGGCATTTCCTGTTATTGGGCGATAACGTTCTGTCCCTGCCTTCCAACTGCTCTCCTGAGTTGTTACCCTGTCACATGTGCTTCCAGTGTAAACTACAAGTGGACACAAATTGCACAAACATGGCTCACTGTTGTCACCATCAGGACACCCGTGCTGCTTGCGCTAGTGCATGTAGACAGGAAATGGCTAAGAAAAAGCTGGAGAAGATCAGCAGCACTGAGATGTTCTGCCACCCATTCCTCTGATCTTTGCTCTGCTTAACAGCTATGGCTGACTGTAGAATCTTCAGATTGGACATTTCCACCAGTGTCCCCTGCCACATACTGTAGTTCCTTCAGTAGACCTCTAAGTCACTATTATGTCCCTGAAGTGACATATATATGTCCAGCAAAAGGAAGCACAGAGTGCAAGAGGGGAACTTGCAAAAGTGTGTAAGATGTAAGGAGGCCAATGCTCTGCATGAGAGCAAAGGTCGGAGGAATGAGCAGTGGGACAGGTACAGCTTGATAAGCAGCATATGTATCTACATAAGCAGTATGGGTTCTTCCTGATCAGATAGGCCATGCTATTTATAAAACTGCCACAGAAAGTAATGGCAGTCATATGACAGAAGAGTCCAAACGCAGATTGCCATTAGACTCTATGGCATGTCTTCATGCTCTATGAATCTAGGTGAAATAGATTGCAGGCTGTGGCAAATGTGAGCTGACAGGGTAGCAGAAAGAAGCGCTGAACTGAAATACGGGATGCGAACAAGGTTTTTGTTGCTAGGAAGGGGAAAGGTTGCTTAAAGGGCACTTATCCTTTAAGAATTAGTAGTCTTCTTTATAATGTAAAGCCTAACTCCAGCCAAGTCTTTTTTTTTTATTGCTGGAGAGATTTCAGCTCACTTCCCATCCATACAACAGGGCAAGAAAGAAGAGTGGATAGGATGTTACTGGAACAGAAAGACACAGACAGTAATAATAACCTGACAGAACTTCTAACAAGCCCCAAAATATATAAAAACTTACTCCACCGTCACATAGTGTTACCTTTTGTACATATGTTTATGATTGATTCGATTTCCCAGCTGTTGCCGAAGAGCTGAATCTCCATCTTCTCTAGTTGCATAGATGCCAATGATCCTACTTTCACAGCTGGAGCCACACGTGTGTAAGTAATGTAACACCCACACTGTAGGCTTTGTGCATATAAGGCCGTAAGAATCACAGAAGTCAAACAAAACCTAAAAGAAGCATCAGTGAAAAGAACGTAAACCCAAGTTCATCCTTTTCATATTCATACCTGTAATATATCTGTTGTGACTTCTTCATGTTATCTGTTGTCATTTCCATTTCCTTATCCCTTTTCCATACTTCTTTCTTTTGCTGCATCTCTCCCCCCAATGCAGTGGTACCTCAGTTCACGACTGCTTCTGTTCGCAGACAATTCGCTTCGGCAAAATGTTGCTTCGGTTCGCGAACTTCGCATTGGGTGATGAACACAACCGCAGCCATCTTCCCTGCTCTGACACATGGCTATGGCTTCCTCTAGTCCAGATCGCGGTCTGATCACAGTTTGATTCGGTTCACAACCAGTTTGTGAACCGAGGTGCCACTGTACTTCCTGGTGCACCAAATATTATTGTACACATAGAAGCCCCTATGTACAAAAACTGGAGATCATGATCATACTAGCTAATTGTAGCTGCTAATCAAGCATAGTTAGCATGATAGCAGACTCAAAAGGAGGCAGTCACTGTACAGAGTTTAAAAAAATCTTTTTATAAAGGTGCACAGAGCCTACATGATAGAATATGCTAGATACGCTTTAACAAGGGATTGCATAAAAACTAGGGATGCACTGATACTGGTTTTTCGGTATGGAGTACGATTACCGATACTTTTTTTTCGGTACTCGCTGATACCGAGTACGTGTGCCCAGATTATCAGGAACTCGGGCAGCGGATCATGACCCGTCGCCCAGCTTCCTAAGCCAGTGTTCTAGCAAAAGAACACTGGCTTCACATGCCGAGGCTACCCGGCTTCCTGATTGATCAGGATGCCACACTACCAAGCAACAAGTGACACCGGCTTCCTTTCAAATCAGGAAGCCAGTTGGCACCTCATGACACACCTCCCGGCTTCCTGATTAGCTAGGAAGCCGGCTTCACTTGTTCCTAGGCAGCCTGGCTTCCTGACCAATCAAGAAGCCGGGTCGTTACATGCCACGCGGCTTCCTGCTTGGTTAGGAAGCCAGGCTGCCTTGCAACAAGTGAAGTCGGCTTCCTAGCCAATCAGGAAGCCGAGAGGCGGGTCATAACCCACCGCTCGGCTTCCGGATTGGGAAGGAAGCCGGCTCCATGATCACTCGCGGTCAGAGGGAGATGTCCCTCTGACTGGAAGTTCAGTATCAGAGGTGAGTATTGGAGCATTTGGGCGAGTACTCGTACTCACCTAAATACTCAGTATCGATACCGATACCGATACTAGTATCGGTGCATCCCTAATAAAAACAATTTAAAACCGTACTTCATATACTTGAAAATGACAAAATAGACAACCATTAATTTCAGCTAAAGCCCAGTTCCAGCCACCAGCCATCCAGTTGAAGCCTAACTCCAGCCAATGTTTCATTTTATGTTGGATAGGGCAGGGAAGAGATAGAGCTTCTTTCAGATATTTATTACAGTTTGTGTATTTATTGGAGAGATTTCCACTCACTTCTTGCTCCTAAGGCCACTGTGTCTGGAACAGGGAGTGAAATCTCCCCACTGGTAACGTAGACAGTAATAAAAGTTTGATGTGCTCTAACCCAGGAGTGTCCAATCCAGGAGCCGGCAGGATATTTTAAGAGACAGCTATATTGACAAGAAGTAGAGAAAACCTAAAAAGTTAGGCACCAGCTGTCATTTTTAAGAAGCATTGGCTACCTGGATTCTGGCCCTGTTCTAACGCTTTCACACTAAAAACTGTATAACATCTGCTGGTTGTGTCCCTTTTGGAGATTTCTGCACACTTCGCAGCTTAGTGATGACCATAGCTGGGACAGCAAGTGAGAAATATTCTCTCTGATGGGGATGCAGGGAGCCCTGATAGCCTGAGATTAACCTCTCCCTTACCGTGTCCAAAACACCTGGCTGTAAGTCATTGTTGTGCATGAATGGAGTTTATGCTGTTTGCAGATTACCACCTTGTATGCTCTGGGAGGCAGGAGCCAAACTCCTGCTTCCTGCTTGTCACAGTTGCTCATAACATCATCCTGTCGACAAGCTTTCTAACATTTAAAAAAAATAATGTAATGCAGAACTAAAAGTAAACAGAAATAAAAGCCTAACAGAGGTTCAAAACCATTCCCACATTACCTAAAAAGTAAACATTGTGGCTGGAGTTTAACTGTAGCCTATCCAGCTGAAACTAACAACCTAACCCTCAGTAGGAATAACAGTAATCAAACAATGGCATCACACACCTTTCTAAGCTCCAAGTTTGAGTTAGAAGAATGGGTCTCCATTTCATTGGCCAAATGTTCAGGGAGACTGTAAGGGTAAGGAATTCCAAAGTAATCGGCCTCCTCTTGTAGAGCAATTCTTGTCTGTTCATCGCTGGGAATTTGGATTTCTCCATGTAAGTAGTCTAGGATGTATCTAAACAAATCTCCGCTTCTATTAATAAGGCAAAAACCTGCAGTGAAAGGGAAGTCAATGACGGGATTATCTTTGCGTTAAAATATTTCATTGTGAACACTAATAAAAGCAGATATTATTCACTTAAAGGAGAACAATGAGGTGAGTGCTTTTCACTCACCTCATAGTTCTAGCCGACCTGTGACAATGAGACTGTCACAGGTCGGCTCAGTAGATCGGGAGGTGAGCGAACACATACCGGCGTTCGCTCACCTCTCGATCCTGTCACGGCTCTCTGCCGTGACAGGGCAGGGGCTGGATTCCCCCCTCCCCGACCTGCCAGCGCTGACTGGCGGAACGGACGGGGGAGGGGGCGGGTACAGCTGGCTCTGCCTCTAGATAGGCAGAGCCACCTGTCACTCACGCAGCTGGGCGGCTCCCGACATAATTGTCGGGATCCGCTTCAGCTGCGGCGTCTCAGTATATCGCGAGCTACAGCTCGCAGTATACTGAGCCTAGGGTGACGGGAGGACGCTAGTTTGTGTCCTCCCGTTACCCTAAGGAGAACTATGGGGAAAACCTTAACCCCATAGTTCTCCTTTAATCCAGATGTCCCTAAAATACATAATATCAAAGGAATTCTGCTCATATTTTACCGATAATTTTGTAGCTGGAATGAACCTAGGTGGCACGTTTTGCTAAAGACAGCTTTATTCCATGGGGGTCCATTTACTGAACACATTTTTTTAGCTTTCATACACTCCTTGTAAAGGACCCCATATTGCCTTTAGCAAGTCACAGCCCCAATGTATTGTTAGGCATTTTGCCAGTAAAGTTAGTTGAATAAGGGTCCTTGGCAAGGAGTGTAAAAATGCTTAAAGTAGTATTAAGGTCTGGGAGCGTTTTTTACCCTAAATCATTCTCTGCATTAGGGTAGGGCGCTGCCGGCCCCGAACGATCCTCCGTTCCCCGAACTCCTGGGTTGCGGGGGAGGATACTGATGGCAGAAGAGCCGTAGGCTCCTTCTGCCATCAATCAAAGAAGGAAGGGGCGTGGCCTGCCACAGGGCTGTGTGTGTCTATGGACGCACACAGCCGCTGCGGGGACTAGAGGAGACGAGTGTGCACGGGTGCCTCCATTAGAACGATGGTGGGACCCGTGCAGGGGGTGGGGGTGGGGGAGAGCATGGCAGGGACACACTAGAAAACTAGGAATGAAGTACTTTAAAAAAAAAAAAAACAACAGCCTCCAGCAAATAAGGGTCTCCTTATCACTTTAAAGTAGAATTAAAAGCTCAACTTTATCAATACTGAATCCAAACCTGCAAATCCATACCTGCAGAAGGAATCCCAAATGTCAAGTTTAGATGCGGACGCTGTCACCAAGTTAATGTTGAATGGTGGGTGGGAGGATGGAAGCGCAGGCACATGGCAGGGGACACAGGCATTCAAAACTTCCCGAAACTGTCAAATGCTAAAAAGTCTCAGGGAGTCTGCAGTGCTGGAACAAAGGGGAGGTAGGAGACAAAGGCTGCCGGAGAGGTGACTATAATCCCCATTTATGGAAGGGAAGTGCTGTGTCTGCATTTGATGATGGACCTGACCGGCTTTTTTTTTTTTTTAAAGAAACACATTAGTCTAAATATCAAAGCACTATATATACCAACAAGACAAGATTCAAGGTCAGAGGTTTTCTAGGAAGTGCCGTGTTGTGTGGAGAAGTGAATGCTACACCTGCTCTCTGGATCAGAGGTAACCGGCTGATAACAGTGGGGGAAGTGGATGAGAGGGGATTTTATAAGTGGATTTGATTTTTAAGCTTGTGAATGTTTTTCATCTTAGGTTTTCTTATGAGTGTATGACAAACTTTGCCAGATAAAGGAGGAGGAGAAAGTGGATTGCTGAGAAAACTGAGCCTTGTGAACTGGAAGAGATTATTTCTGAGCGCTTTACGACCAGTTTTGATAGCTTGGTCCACCCAATTCGGTGAGTGCGGCTGGAATCAGTAGTGTCGCACACGTTTGGGACGGTGTCACTGGAAGCAAGATAAAGTATTTGCACTTCATGGGGAAAAGTTTTGCACCTTAATATGGACTAAGGATTGTTTCACCAAGGGACTTGAATCATTTTAGCTGAATGCATCTGCAAGCTATTAGCTATTTAAATCAGGTGTGATTGTGAACCACAATTTATTTGCTTAGTTATTGCTACGTATTGCTATTATTCATTTATGCTTACTCATCTGTCTGTATTTTGGGACACCGAAACATTTTTAACGCTTTTATTAAGCTGTTCTTTTATCACAGGGCATTTGTTGGCACAATTCTAAAAGCACTATAAACCTTTAAGAGCAGACTAGTTCAGGTCTCTATACAGAACCTATTGGCAATTCTGCCTTGGTTCCTAACCCAAGTAGCATATTTAGAATGCTAGAAATAGAAGTCAGCAACGGCAGCCTTCGTGTTCTCTAAGAAAAGGTAGCTGCTAACAGGTCTAACATGTAGGCACCTAGTCATCCGTTCTGAATGGGCAAGGTTCCAGCATCTCCTCCATACCAGCCCCCTATATTCCTATTGGGCCATCACTATAATAGACTGGAGGGGGCTGGCAAGATCTGTCACTACAAGGATGCCAGATCCTTGCCAGCTGGTATTTGGCCTTAGCAGATATCAATGAGAGATGCTGCAGGTAGAAGTGTCTGCACATAAAACCCACCTGAAAATGCTAGTTCCCTGGCTCTAGTTCTGACTCTTTGGCGTCAATACTTTGAATCCTGCACCCAGAACAAGTTTGTTAGGATGAGCGAATTTACTGTGATTCTCCAGCCTTCCATACTCGTTCCAGGAACATATTGATGTTCAGAATAACAGCCAAACAACTAGTATTTTGAGAAGTTCAGACCTTACATTTGTAATATCCCCTTTGCACACCATACTGGAACAACTGGTGGATGGCACCACAACATTCAATCTAGACCAGTGGTTCTCAATCTGTGTAACCTCAGGACCCACATTTGTCCTTGGTCATTAAGTCATGATCCAAGTCGCACCGCACTGGAACGCACGGCATTGCGGTAACGCACGCTTCAGTGCGGGCGATTGAACTGTGGGTGAGAGGTGCGTTTGGGGTGCTATTCAAAAGAATGGCAATGCAACACACCTCCCCTTAGCGTGGTACAGTGCGTTAATCGCACGGGACTGCGCAATTAACACACTGTGCTAGTGTAAATGGGCCCTCAAAAACACTGAGGCCCCGTTCACACTGAGCGATTTATCGCGCGGTAATTCCCGCGATATCGCGGCTATTTACCGCGCGATGTCGCTCTCCAATGCTTGGCAATGGGGCAAAGGGTCCTGCTGTCGCGGGTCGTGTGTCGCTACAGCAGGACCCTTTTTGGAGCGGATTTTGCCGCGATTCAATGCTTTTCAATGCAAGCATTTGCGTGACAAATCGCGCAAAATGCAAATCGCGCGACAAACGCGCGTTTTGCGAATCGCCAAGTGTGAATGGGGCCTGACAGTCACACAACCACGATCTCACACACTCACACATATACACTCTTTTTTTTAAGGTACACCCAGTCTCCCAATCTTTACAAGAACCAGAGTGGATCCTCAGCCTGGGGTCCAGTGTGGGCTGCTGTGCTGGGACAGAGCTTCATCCAAATGTGCATTGCTTGTACAGCTCTCTTGCTCACCCTGTAGAGGTGTCGGGAGCTAGAATGTGATGTCACTCCGGTCCAGGCACCTCTACAGGACACGTGAGGGAGCTGTAAGCAATGTAGGTATGGATGGAGCTCCCTCGCGGCCATAGCCCCATCCTGCCCCACCTCAAGCTGAAACTTGGCACCGGGCAGCATATTTTGAATGGCTGCTTGGCGTGAGAACTGATAGTGCAGTGCTAGAGGGAGGCTGAGGAGCCTCTCACCTAGAAAAGTGGAAGGCATGTGGTGACCCACTGAACACAGGGTCGCGACTCACTTTTCGGTCACGACTCACCATTTCAGAACCAAGGCTTTTAAGTAAGACTAACCTCAGGAGTTAGACTTAAAAATGCATTGTCATGTACCTTGGTGTGAGCCTGAAGTGATGAGGAAGATTCCCCTTGCAACTCTCGTCACCAGTTGAAAACCAAGGGTCTACAAGATATGCTGTCCACACACCATTCTGCTTCGGAATATCATCTTTATTTACATTCCGTTTAGCATGACATATAGATGCGAATAAAGATGATATTCCGAAGCAGAATGGTGTGCGGACAGCATACTGTATCTTCTATTTCAGAAATGGCAGACCCCATATTTCTCTCAGGAAAGTTTAAGGTTAATATCAAATATGTAGAGCATAGAAGATATTATACACATGCTGATTTGCACTCTGCAGGCTCTTAAGCTGGCCATACACCTATGGACAATCTGCAGATTTTCGATGGTCAGATGGAAACAGTGCAACAGATTCTTCCATCTATGCTAAACTGAATGGACGGAGGAATCTCCAGTTGGGCCAAGCTTTAGTATCTTGTAACAATGTAGGCATTGTTCAGGTATTTTGAGAGCCAGTGGGGCCGACTAGCAAGATACTGAAGCTTGGCCCAGCGGGAGATTCCTCCATCCACACAGTTTAGCGTAGATGGAGGAATCTGTTGCACTTTTTCCATCTGACCATAAAAAGTCTGCAGATAATCTATAGGTGTATGACTAGCTTTAGGTGGAGGCAATGTTCTTTAAAGAAGAAATATGAGGTGAGTGCTAGTTCTAGCCGACCTGTGACAATGAGACTGTCACAGGTCGGCTCAGTAGATCGGGAGGTGAGCGAACACATACCGGCGTTCGCTCACTTCTCGATCCTGTCACGGCTCAATGCCGTGACAGGGGAGGGGCTGGATTCCCCCCTCCCCGCTCCTCCAGCGCTGACTGGCGGAACGGACGGGGGAGGGGGCGGGTATAGCTGGCTCTGCCTTTAGATAGGCAGAGCCATCTGTCAGTCACGCAGCTAGGCGGATCCCGGCACAATTGTCGGGATCCTCTTCAGCAGCGGCGTCTCAGTATACCGCGAGCTACAGGTATACTGAGCCTAGGGTGACGGGAGGACGCTAGTTTGTGTCCTCCCGTTACCCTAAGGAGAACTATGGGGAAAAGCCTTAACCCCATAGTTCTCCTTTAAATGTATTCATTTTTATTTCATTTACTTCTGCTAATTGCACGAGCCTAAAAAATATTACCAGACTCATCACGATTCAAAGGAAAGCGACCACTGAACATAGCTGCCAACATGGAATCTTTGAAGCGACAGAGAGATTGTCTTCTAGCAGTAAACAGGCAGCCCCCCACATTAAGGCGAAGCAAGTCAGACATGTCCTTTACTGATTGTTCATCCATTGTGTCTGTAAAAAACAAAAGTAAACAATTATTCAGAAACAAACTACTGATTTATTTTCTATTTTTGCAGAAAGAGTTAAATCGACCCTGTCCCTATTCTAAAGAAATAAAATGGCTAAGAACCCTCTGGCTCAAAGAAACCTCCTTCAGATGCGCCCAGTGTGCTCGTTCAGGTTAATGACAGGGTGACAGCAGCAGTCTGCATGTAACTGAACATGGTATGATTACATGCGGGTCAGGATAGATGATCGTCCATAGACAAAGGGTCGGTGAGTCCATCGGCAATCATCTATCCCAAACTACATGTAATGGTGCCGTGTATGATTACATACACACTACCACTGAGGGATGCACCCACTGTCACCCCGTCATTAACTTGAATGGGCTCAGCAGCCACGTCTGAAAAGGACACCTGGGATTCCTGCTGCAGCAATCCTCAAACGCAGCATAAGTCGTCATGCGAATGGGGCCCTAGGGTGTAACATAAAAGTTTGTTCACATTCCAAACCCCCACCCTCAAACTGCTCAGCTCACACAGCCATGGCATCTATTCCTGTGAATGGAGATACGTCCAATGCCATCAACAAGGGGACTGGTGGTTCTCAGTAAAGTAGAAGTGCACTGTCCTCACTGCACTTGTAGTTTATTGATTTCTTCCTTTCTCCAGCCATATAACTTCTATAGACCTGGGGCTGGAGGAACGGTCTGCAGGATCCAGAGCATTGCACCCCTGATCCTCTGGTTGTGGTTGCAATGCTTTGTATGCTCCAATGCACAAAAATCATCAATACACATTTTTGTCTTTCATGAATGTATGTGCATTTATTATTATACTGTACATTTCTATCTATATTCTTTGGACTTTGCATGTTTCAGCTCTCACAATCCTGGTTGTGTTATGTGGCAGTTTAGTGTGTGAAATTCCAATGTAAGCACATAAAGCATACAGACACCTCCACCGATATATATATATATATAGATAGATATATATCTATCTATCTATATATATATATATATATGTTCACCTCCTGCCCCCCACCCCTCTCTACCTCTCTCTGAATGCTGGAGGAGCTTTGTTGTGTATACAGTTCTATCCGTTCATGGCATTGTATGAAGCTGAGCAACGTTACAGGAAGCGCATTAAGTGGGCGGAGCTTCTACCCTCCTCAGAATCACTATCCAATCAAGGCAACGGTAGACAGCGGACTACAAGTCCCATGAGCCTCCGCGATCCATACTTGAGCGTGAGTTGCCCTCGCAGCGCGATTGGCCAATCTGATAGATTGGCTTTTGTGACAGAACACAGGCACGGTGTTATTTCTGGCTCTCATGTCACGGAGGTTCCTGGGCTGCAGACTATTGGAGAGGCCTGTGCCGAGGGCTGTAGAATGCTTTCCATGTGTTCACTAACAGGAAGAGGAGGAAATGAGAGGGGAACTGTGGGAGGAAGGATAGAATGATGGGAGTTGTAAGCTCTGGAATGCTGTGTACAGCCACACTTCTGAGTGAGGATTCAGAGAGCATTTTTTGTATGATTTGTAACCCCTTAATGACAAAAGTGAAACAAAATGTAACACCTCATCCAAGTTCTGCAAGTTTGACATGTGTTAATAAAAGTAGACATATCTCTGCAGCTACTTAGTGTATCCAGGCGAATTATACCAGGCTTCTTCAGGATGAATTGGCCCTTCATTTGACAGTAGATGGCAATAGAGGTTTCCCGTGTTGTTTTTTATTGATAGAACACTCGCACACAATAGTAAAAAAGTTAAAAAAAGGATTAACTGTGTACTACTTGCTGTTACCATGACCCACCACCAAAACAAACACAATACATTCTACTGCCGATGTGCACGGGGATACCACATATGTACCCATAGTAAGGCCCAGAAACAAAGGCATATCCTACCTAAATACACAGACACAAACACATCGATCCTTTTTTACCCAGCCTAATGCCAACACCGACCCCAACTCCAAATCTATTATTATTAGACAGGATTTATATAGCGCCAACAGTTTGCGCAGCGCTTTACAATATAAAGACATTACAATCAATACAATTCAAGACAAGATGGTAAGGAGGGCCCTGCCCCTGAGGGCTTGCAATCTAAAAGGGAGGGGGAAGTGATACATGAGGAGGTAGCTATATGGGATGAATTGTTTGAGAATGTGATGGAACACTATCACTGAACTCAGCACTGATCCTAAAGCCACCACTGACTCTAACACTGACCATAATGCCAACCCTGACACTAGGGTTGCCACCTTTTCTTAAAGCGAAACCCGAACACTCTAGCGACACGTGGACATATTCTTTTGGGAGAATGAGTCGCAGCTTATTCATATGTAAAAGGCACCACCCATTAATATGTAAATATCACAGTTGAGACTATTTTTAGTGGGGGGCCAGTAGCATCTATCTTAATTTTGGTTGCCCCTGTCTACCTGACACCTTGTGTCCGGGTTTCTGCTGCCATGAAACCCGGACACAGCATTCAAAACCCAAACTGTCCAGGTGAATCCTGGACAGGTGGCAACCCTACCTGACACTGACCCTAATGCCAACACTATCACTGACCTTACCACTGATGCTAAAGCCAACACCAACCCTGACACTGACCATAATGCCATCCCTAACACTGACTCTAATGCCAACCCTAACACTGATCCCAATACTGACACTGATCCTAATGCCTATCCTAACATCAACACTGACCCTAATGCTAACCTTCACCCTAATGCCAACCCGAACACTGATCCTAATATTGACACGAGTTCCTGAGGGACCGTAATATTCAGGGACGATTTTTGGGCGATTTCCTGAGGGACCGTAATATTCAGGGGTACAAGTATTCCTAAGAATGAGTTGAGCGTGGACCTATATGGGTTGGACTTGATGGACTTATGTCTTTATTCAACCCCAAATACTATGTAACTATGACACTGACCCTAATGCCAACCCTAACATCGACATTGACCCTAATGCTAACATTGACCCTAATGCCAACCCTAACACATCCTAATACTGACACTGACCCTAATGCTAACCCTAACACTGATCCTAATACTGACACTGACCCTAATGCCAATCCTAACATCGACACTGACCCTAAATTTTACATTGACCCTAATGGCAACCCTAACTCTGATCCTAATACTGACACTGACCCTAATGCCAACCCTAACACCGATACTAATACTGACACTGACCCTAATGCCAACCCTAACACTGATCCTAATGCTAACATTGACCCTAATGGCAACACTGACCCGAACTCCAACACTAACACTGAACGTAACACTTGTCCTAAAGCCAAAACCAACCCTGACACTGACCCTAATGCCAACACTGACCATAATGCCATCCCTGACACTGACCCTAATACTGACACTGACCCTAATACTGACACTGACCCTAATGCCAACACTAACACTAACCCAATGCTAACATTGACCCTAATGCTAACAGTAACACTGACCCTAATGGCAACACTGACCCTAATGCTTACACTAACACTGACCCTAATGCTTACACTAACACTGACCCTAATGCTTACACTAACACTGACCCTAATGCTTACACTAACACTGACCCTAATGCTTACACTAAAATAGCGGCTCCGACCCCCGCCACTGCCTGCAGCGCCTCGTTCACTTCTTGGATCCCCGCTGCATACAGATGGGGGAGAGCAGTGGGGATCCAGAGAAGCACCACATCAGGAGGACAGGACATCGCGATCTACCAGGGATCGTTTTGCGATCAATGGTAGATCGCGATCAACCTAATGGGCACCCCTGATTTATTATATTGCTGGTTCAGCAATATATTAAACAGAATCTGGGCACCTGCCAGGTTTAAAGATGGCCGCCGCGATTCGCAGTCATGCATTAACACATGCTGGCATAGGAAGCACTTTTGCACTGTGATGCAGTGATATGCACTGAGCTGAAGATGGGAAATGCGTGTGAAATGGTAAGGTTACGTGTTTCGGGAGAAAAGGTGAAATTGATCACAAATGTGGAGACTAACAGTTGCACGTTTTAGTTGCCCTTTAAAGAAAAGCTCCGGGCAAAAATGTTCTTAACCTTTGCAGTGGGGCTACCCCCACACTGCAAGGGTTAAGCACTCGTTTTTGTCTTGGTGTGAAAATAAAAAAAGATTATACTTACCTGAACCTCACAGTCGGCTGGCTCCTAGACTGGTCCTTCCAGCGCATCCTCATGTGCAATACACCGTATATAGAACGTGAAGACTCACAGGGACTTAGACTGCTGGAGCAGAGGGAGATAGAGGCTGGAAGGACCGGTCTAATTACCAGCCAGCCACAAGGTTCAGGTGGGTGTAACTTTTTTTCACCCCTAGGCGAAAATGAGCAGTTAACTCTTGCAGTGCTGGGGCAGCCCCACTGCAAGGGATAAGACATTTTGTTGCCTAGAGTTCTTCTTAAACGAAGGTGTTAGGGATGCAAGCATCGGTGTCGGGACCGATACAGGGCATTTTGACAAGTACCTTTACTTGTCAAAATGCCCCGATACATAGCGCCGAAGCTGCCCAGAGGACCCCACTCGAAGCGCCGCCCACCGGAGCAGCATAGAAGCGACGCTCCTTTTCAGCTCAGCGCCAGCGACGTCCTTCAATGCTGGAGAGCAGTGGCGAGTCAGCGCTGGTCCGGTGGGAGGAGCTCCAGGTGGGGTCCTAATTTAGCTGGCCGGCACCTCTGCGCAGTCGCCGGCAAGCTAAATTAGGACCCCACCTGGAGCTCCTCCCACCGGACCACCGCTGACTCGTCGCTGCTCTCCCGCACATCGTGAGCAGTGAGTGAGGGTGTACTCTATATGTAGTGTAGTACATATAGAGTACACATTGCTAATACACTGCAGACAATAGATTTACAATTCTCCCCTGCTAATATGAATGGGTTAAATGATCTATAGTACATAATTGTACGTAACATGTAGTTGTACTATGGATCATTTAACCCATTCATGTTAGCAGGGGAGAATTGCAGCAGAGTATTCTATATGAACTGTACATGTACTACATATAAAATACACTGCAACAATAGATTTACAATTATCCTCTGCTAATATGA
Organism: Nanorana parkeri; assembly: GCF_000935625.1. Taxonomy (NCBI): domain Eukaryota; kingdom Metazoa; phylum Chordata; class Amphibia; order Anura; family Dicroglossidae; genus Nanorana; species Nanorana parkeri. Next base: position 421,363 of record NW_017307572.1, read on the forward strand.
ACAGGTTAAATGATCCGTAGTACAACTACATGTTATGTACATATAATGTACTACGGACCATTTAACCCATTCATGTTAGCAGTGAAGAATTGTAACTCTATTGCTGCAGTGCATTCTATATGTATTATACATGTACAGTTCACATTCCCAATTCGCTGCAGCAATAGATTTACTATTCTCTCCTGCTAACATGAATGGGTTGAATGATCCGTAGTACAACTAGATGCTATGTACTATTATGTACTATGGATCATGATTTAACCTATTCATGTTAGCAGGGCAGAATTGTGAGCGCCTCCCACAAGCTGAGCACCGAGATGCGATGCAGCGATCCTGCCCAGCGCCGCGTGAGGCAACAGGGATCGGCGTGAAACTGTGAGTGAGGGAAGCTGGGATGGGGCTGGCTGTAAATCTATTGCTATAGTGTACTGGATGTGCGTACTGTATATTGTGGCAATGCCCTGCCTAGCCTCCTTTTTGGATTACTAGTGAGTATCATCACATTGGTGACACCAAATCTGATCTCTCTCGGTCCATGGCTGATGTAAAACAACCCAGTATTAAGAGGGTTTGTTAAAGGCATTATCTAAATCTTAACGATAAGCTCTGGGCACCATCATTTTATAAGCTGTAGAGCAGATATTATCTATTTACCTCTGCCGTTTGGAAATTCCATGCTGGCTAGCTTCATATTTAAAAAAAATAAAAAAATCTTTCAGTTAAGAAAATACATCAGGAACTATCATGGAATAAGTGCTAAATGGCAGAGGTAAGCAGGTAATATGATAATATCCTCTCTAAAACCAATACAATGATGGTGTCAGGAGTTGACCTTTACATTTGGAATACATAAATGGAAGCTTTCTTGCTGCACAGAAGCCCTGGCAGAGTGGATTTGTTAATAGTGAAAATGTGTTTAGCCAATGAAGTTGGAACTCCTAACATGTCAACAGCTAATGAGCTGAAGGATCAAAATAACAGCTCAGGAAACAGAATTGGCCAAAGACATAAACATTATGCCAGACACTAGTGATTTCTTTCTCCAAAACATTTCATTTAGTGCTGCGGAGGTGGTGGCATACCTGCTTTTTTAAAGTTCACCTGTCCTTGAAAACTTGAAATTCTGAAATATAAAACACAGGGCCCATACATTTTACTGTAAAGCAGCACCCTGTACGAATTTGCCTGTCGCCTTTAGACATCATAATGTATTATTCATTCTATACGTGCTTGGAAACCTGTTAATCATTACTGGTTGAAGATTGTGTTGTAAATGAGATATCAGAGCTGTATGCTGATTAATTGGTATTAACTTAATTAAGTATAATTCTAAATAAAAAAATCACTTTTGCACTGTATAAATTCAGTACATGAGTAGGGATCACATATAAATGAGAGGCAACAAAGGTTCAATTAATGAACAAAAGCAGGCAGTTTATTCCAGCAGAATAAAAAAAATTACAAGGCCTAGTGCCGCAAAGTAAGGGCATACATGGAAAACAAACCTCTACTCAAGTGAGCCGTACATAGTCCATGTCCCGGCTAAGTTTCCTGATCCAGCAAGTATTTCTCTTTGAGGAACGGCAGCAATTCAAGACCCCACCATATGACAACAGTCCCTTATTCTACTGACAGCCTCACTGCAGCAGCCTCTGCTGCTTCTGTTCAACTTTGTTGGATGACACAGACCCTTTGGAAAGTATTGCTTGCTTCCAGAGAGGGTCCAGCTGAGCCTTATCAGCAGACCTGTTGGAAAAAACAAAAATGGTTGATGGGATTGGGAATCCACCCTAATCTGCTAGAATACAGAAATTGATGCAAGCATGAATGCAAGTGCTTTGCCAATTTTTTTTGCATGGTGGATGCATGGGAGTGGCTGAATTCTGTGAAACCGATAATGATGCACCTAATTCCTAGAATAGTGACTGACCAATTATTGAGTTTGTACTGCTTCCTACGCTTCTGTGGGGCCCCTAGGTGACATCAGGGGTCTGAAAGACCCCTGATGTCTCCATGAAGAGGACCTGTCACACCCTATCTGCTATTACACAGGGTGCTTGTTAGCCCCTATGTAATAGCAATAGGGTTAGTATAAACAAAAAAAGTGTTTAAAAGTTATAAAAATGAAAGTAACATAAAAGAAAAATTTTAAAATGTGAACATTTTTTTTTAAGTCCCCCGCCCCCACGTGCAAGCACATAAACACGCAAACACGCGTTGGTGCGCCTACGTACGAAAACGACAATTGCGCTACACATGTTACATATCGCCGCGAACATCGGAGTGAAAGCAATAATTCTAGCACTGTCAATCACTGTTAGCACTAAACTGATGAGCGGTAAAAGCGTTTAAAATGTTCCCTATGGGAAATTTGGGGTTATTTACTTTTTTTGCGGCTTCACAGGCGAACGCAATTTTTAGGCTTGACATGTTTGGTGTCTATTTACCCGGCGTGACCCCGTCTTTCATATTTTACCAAAAAAATGGGTATTATATTATGTTTCTGTGCACTACATTTTAATTTTGTTTATTTTTTTCCTAAAAATACTGGTTTGATAAACATTTGCGCAAAAACCGTGCGATGTAAAAAAATAGCAACTAGCATTTTTTTATTCTAAAGGGCCTCTGCTTTCAGAACATATATCATTGTTTGGGGGTCTGAAGCTGTTTTCTAGCCAAAAATGTATATTTTATCATGTGTGCGCAAATAGTAAGAAAATGCCCCGGACAGCAAGTGGTTAAGTAGTATTAAATTCTCAAACTTTTTTTTTCAGTAATAAATTTCACATCAAACAAATATACATTGCCCAGCAAAGTATCTCTTTAGATTTTTGCCCTTACAGTCATCATGTTTCTGGGCAGCTGGCTCCAACCCTCTCAGCTCTGCTTCCCTGAACTTCCTGTCCAGTACAAGATCACAAGGGACAGAACAGTCCTGCAGTTGTCCAACTACTAGCTCAGGGAACGTTGAAGGGAAGAAGGAGGAGGGGAGCGTTTTGCTTTGATGTGTCTTCAAAAAAGTACCGAGGACGAGTAAAGTAAAAATCCATGTGATTATTGGAAACAAAATTCTTGTAGAGGAAAAATTTACTTTCCCACAGAATTACAGAATGTTCCAGACATAACTGGGCACAAATTCTAATTTGACAGCTATAAAAGGAATAACTGTGGTCTAGTAAATAAAAACTGGTCACATCTAGCTTCTTTTAGATGTTGGCTCTCTGACAAGTGTATTACAGTAAAACATAGTGATACCACACAGCCAACTGCTTTGTGGGAATTCTTATACACTATACTGATACATACTTGTATGGACACAAGCCTTATTCAACAAAATGGTTATTTTCTGATTTTCTGGGTATGTAAATATATACAAATACTGTATTATTTTACAGAATTGATATGGCGCCAACAGTTTGCGCAGCGCTTTGCAATATAAGGAAGACATTACAGTTACAATACAAATCAAGACAAGATGGTAAGCAGGTAAGCGGTTACTGCTTGTGTTGTTATTTCTTCCACATGACATTGAGCTTTCCAGAAAATGTGAAGGAATTTGCAGATTTGAAACGCTCTATGTTTATATTTTTAGTGAAGGAGATGGAACTGTATTAACCCTTTCGCTGCCAAGCCCTCCGGAACATTTTTCAAATCAGCTGGCCAAGCCATTTTTGAATTTTCTGCAATTTTTTCCTATTGATTTGATTTTCAACACAGCAGCCAAAGCAGAGCCAGCAGATGTAACTCATTTTTAACTGGATAACTTGTTCCTCCTCATGGATGAAGAACCTGACACTTTCTGCCAGTTTACAGCTAGACCCTACTCCAGCAAAGGGTTTCTAAACTATTTCAAAAGCTGAATAAATAATTTACACTGTTTGATGTTTAAGTTTTCGTTTTCTGCAGAATGGCCCCTGGGCACTGATCCTGGCATGCTGTTTTAGGGTGGCTCCTTTCCCTTTGCAGGGTCCTATGGAGTCATCCTTGTGTGTACTAGTAAGCTGTGTGTCTCCACAAACACACAAATACAGCAAGAAAAACCACTCCCCTGCTCCCACATCCTTCCTTCCCTCTCCTTCCCTCCCTTCTCCATGTAGATACACAGCTGCTGGGGACTGTGCTCTCCAGTGGCATAACAACCAGGGGGGCTGGGGGTGCAGCTGCCCCAGGCGCAGAGATGGGGGGGGGGGG
>NW_017307572.1:425599-426327 GCF_000935625.1 Nanorana parkeri
GGGGGGGGACCAGACGCTGGACAGTGACATGCAGGCTCCGAGGTGAAATAAAGATTTACAATCAGGCAAATACTAGGTCAGCTCTGGGGGCCTCGGCTGCGAGGACCCGACCCAGTGAGCAGCAGCCGCCGTATATTATCAAAAACAGAGAGAGAGGGAGAGACCTTGCGTCGGGGCTCCTCCGACTGGGACCGGGTTAGTTTTAATAAATGAAATGCTTGTATTCAGAGCCTCAGCCTCCCACTAAACTCCCTCCTACTGTCTGAACTGTGACCACTCGGTGTCAGACAGTTGAGACGACTACCTGCCACTAGTTGAACTTGAAATGTTCTATAATGGCATTGTATTGTGAACTACAAGTAGTCAGTCCCTGTATCTACTTGTAGTTCCCTGTATCTGATATGAGGTTGTATTAAAGTGCTAGAAGTACAATGCCATTGTAGAACATAGAATAAAACATAGATAAACTTAAATGTTCTATTCTTAGTTCTATAATGGCATTGTATTACTTTCAGGTGGGCAGCTTCATAACATAGAGGGAACTACAAGTCCCAGCATGTCCTCAATGTCCTTGTACAACCCCCAAATATTGCCGTTCCCTAGGTGATATGTGTCTGGGGGGGTGTTGTATAGGGACAATGAGGACATGCTTGGAATTGTAGTTCCATGACAACAAGTCCCAGCATGCCCTCATTGTCCATTGTCCTTGTACACCCCCCCCCCCCCCC
>NW_017307572.1:426764-444712 GCF_000935625.1 Nanorana parkeri
CACACACACAGATATCACCCAGGGAACAACAAGTCCCGGGGCATGCCCTCATTGTCCTTGTACACCCCCCCTCCCCCCGACACACACACACACATATCACACAGGGAACTACAAGTCCCGGCATGCCCTCATTGTCCTTGTACACCCCCCCTCCCCCCGACACACACACACACATATCACACAGGGAACTACAAGTCCCAACCACCCTGAAATTACTTTTTTCAGGTTAGGATCCCTGCAATGGATGGGGTGGTGATATGGTGGTTGTGGGGGGGCACAACATTTTGTTCTGCCCCGGGCGCCAGTAACTCTGGTTACGCCACTGGTGCTCTCCCTTGTGATCTTGTACTGGACAGGAAGTTCAGGGAAGCGGAACTGAGAGAGATGGAGCCAGCTGTTGATAAACATGATGACTGTAAGCGCTTGGGCAAACATTTCTAGTGTCAGGATTGCCATGTGAACAGCAATCGCCCAGCGTATGGCGGGACGGAAGATTTTGAAAACAGCCCCTTGTTTTTTTCCCCTGAATACAGTTCTGTTAACTTATTCGTTTTACCTTCAGTTGCTGTTAAAGTGAAGAAAGTCAAAGGGGTTTTAAACTATTTCAAATGCTGAATAAATCACTTACAATGGATGCTGCTCTTTGACGTTTAAAAGTTTTAGCCTCCTGCAGAATCAGCTGGTCTCCTGAGCACTGATCCTGATATCTGTTTTAGGGTGGCTCCTTTCCCTCGCAGGTTCCTGTAGAGATACTCTTGTGCGTACTAGTAAACTGTCTCCACAAACACAGCAAGGCGAAAATCTCCTCTCCTCCTTCCCTCCAACCTTCTCTGAGCTAGTAGGTGGACAGCTGCAAGACTGTTCTGTCCCTTGTGATCTTGTACTATACAGGAAGTTCAGGGAAGCTGCGCTGTGCTGAGAAAGTTGGAACCAGCTACATGATGACTAAGTGTTTGGGCAAAAATGTAAAGAGATACTTTGATGGGCAATGTATATTTGTTTGATGTGGATTCATCATTGAAGAAAGCTGGAGAGTCTAATACTATTTTAAGTGCTTATTTTCTTTTGTCTCATAATTCACATCCAGCTTTCTGGGCCTGTTACTTCTAGGGCATCCAGCATCCAAGACTAGTGATAATTTAAAAGTTACCCCTATGTGTCCTTCCCTATCCTACATAAAATACCTTATTTCAAGGGTTTGGATATCCACAGCCTGAGTTTGTTACTGAAACTTGGATGAGTAAAATTGCTATTAAGACCAGGCTTCCACCTAAGAAGGAGAGGGTAATGAGATTACAAAACTTGTCAGAATTATTTATTGCATTGGACCAATCTGTCTTTATCCTATATAGCCTATATATTTCCCTTCACTTCCTGTGGCAGAGACAACAGGAAGTGAGGAAAAATATCTCCAAGGGGAGAGAAAATCCCCTCCCCAAACTCAGTGAAATGAAACAAACTGGACCCTGACTATGACTGGGTTTGCTGAGGAGCAGAGTGTAAGGGATCGGCGGAATTCCCCAGGGACCCCTTCAGTGGGATTCAGACCACACTGCATCCCACCCCCAGGTTGCTTCCCCAAGTAAGGAAGACATGAAAGGACCACCATCGGAAACAGCCAAGCAAATAGTAAGACGACAGAGGAAGCTGGTGGGAGCACCAAAGAGAGATGCTCAGATGTGCCTAGCTGGGAATTGTCAGAGAAGTGTGGTGAACAAAGTGTACCAGGAGTATCTGTGCCCAGCTGCAAGGGTTAGGGTTTGAAGAGCAGCGTTTGGCAAATGGAGCATACCAGAAATAGCTGTGCCTAACTGCAGTAGCTTGGAGGAGCAAAAGAAAGGGTACCAGGAACTGTGCCGATGGCCAGAAGTAAGGGGTAGAACATACCAGGAGCAATTCCAGTGGCCATGAGCAAGAAGTGGAGCATAACAATAGCAGTTCCAGTGGCCATGAGCAAGAAGTGGAGCATAACAATAGCAGTTCCAGTGGCCATGAGCAACTGGTAGATCATACCGGGAACAGTGCATGAGGCCAGGAGCAATAGGTAGACTACACCTGGAACAGTGCCAGCGGCCAGGAGCAACAGGTGGATCATATGAGTAACTTTGCCAATGGCCAGGAGCAACACACGGAGCGTACCATGAACTGTGCCAGTGGCTAGGAACAACAGGTGGAACATACCATGAACTGTGCCAGCAGCCGGGAGCCACAGGTGGAGTGTACCTAAAGTACAGACAGTCAACAAAACCTGACAGTGGTTCTAACCCTCCCGTACTCTATCGAAATGTTAAAAAGAAACATTTTAATGTAGATACACTTTCAGGTTTGTTTCTGTCCTGATCTGTGAAACAGACATTGTGGTTGTTAGAACAAAAATGTGTATGTTCTAATTTAACAATATGAGAGAGTGACATGACAGCAGGCGCTTTTAGGCTGGCTTCACAGCTATAGGTCTACATTTCCCTGTGTTTTTCAGTTCAGCTGACATATTGTGTCTTTGGTTTTTGATCAACCATATGGCCCTGGTAAAATGCATAAGGACAGATTAGTATAGGGCTTGTAGGCACTGGTCTCTTAAAGTGTATTTCCACTTTTGCATCTAAATTGGGAAATAAAACTCAAGTTGGAATATTGATGTCCTGGTTTTTTCATGTTCAGTAAATTTGGCCAGCAGTGAACCGCAATGTTTCTCCTCACTGCCAGCTCCACAACAGTCCTCATCCTCTTCACCGGCACCACAACCCTCTTCCTCACTGCCAGCACCCCAACACTTTTTTTCCTCAATGGCATTACCACACACCTTCTCCCTGAATTCCTCCTCTGCCTTCTCCTGCCTCATGGCCTTCCACATGCTAGTGGAGGACAGGGATAGCTGTATGTGAAAAATAATGGTGAGTGGCATATGGCTTTCTGGGAAAAATAATGGCCAAATGGTGGCCAAGTACCTGATACAGTGATGTAGCACAGGCCACAAACACACTTAAAGGAGAACTATGGGGTTAGGGCTTTTCCCCATAGTTCTCCGAAGGGTAACGGGAGGACACAAACTAGCGTCCTCCAGTCACCCTAAGCTTAGTATACCGCGAGCTACAGCTCGCGGTATGCTGAGACACCGCAGATGAAGCGGATTCCGACAATTATGTCAGGATCCGCCCAGCTGTGTGAGTGACAGCTGGCTCTGCCTATCTAGAGGCAGAGCCATCTCTACCCGCCCCTCCCCCGCCCGTTCCGCCAGTCAGCGCTGGAGGATCAGAGTGGGGAGGGGGGAATCCAGTCCCTCCCCTGTCACGGCAGAGAGCTGTGACAGGATCGAGAGGTGAGCGAACGCTGGTATGTGTTCGCTCACCTCCCGATCTACTGAGCCGACCTGTGACAGTCTCATTGTCACAGGTCGCCTAGAACTATGAGGTGAGTGAAAAGCACTCACCTCATAGTTCTCCTTTTAACAAGGTATTTGGCAAGGTGTTTAACACATCCTAACTTAACCACATCCATGTTCCCAAATCTAACCAATTTTAAATTGAGTCCTTTCACAACACCTCTTATCAAAGGTTATAATGTCATCAGCATAAACTAGGATGTATGTCCATCTGTCTTCTTGATTGCTGGAATGAAGACAGGGAACTGCTTTGCTTCCTGTGAATCCCTATTTCATGGGCATTTCATTCACTTGCTCATTCCACATTCTTGCAGATTGTTTGAGTCCGTAGATGCACTTGTGGAGTTTACACACGAGGTTGTGTCCTTGTTCAAACCCTGGTGGTTGCTCCATGTTGAGATTCTCCTTAATGTCTTCATATAGGAAGCAGTTTTAACATCTAGGTGTCTCACTTGCATGCTATTCCCGGCTGCGATGCTAAGGAGTGTTCTGATGGTGGAGTGTTTTACGATGGGAGCAAATGTTTCATAGTAGTCTTCTCCAAATTTCTAGGAGTATCCTTTGGCAACTAATCTGGCCCTGTATTTGTGGATAGTTCCTTCTGCATCAAGCTTCACCTTAAAAGTAAATTTGCTTCCTATAGTTCTGCGATCGGGGGTGGATCTCCATTGATTGGCTTCACATTTTGGTAATTTTTCTATGTCATCCCATGATGTTGGTTCGATTATGCTATGTGTCTTAGCACTATATGACAACTTGCAGGGTGGTATTCCTGTATGTTGCCCGAGTGGATCTTTTAATTATAGGTATTTATAGAATTTAAAATGTAATTTGAATGATCCATTATGAGTTCCACTTCTTGTTCTGACTCCTGTGCGGCTTTACTTTGATAAACTTCCTTTGCTGGTTCACTGGACGCATTCACTTCACATAATTCAATTTTGTTGTGCCATCATATGTGCAAATCAATCATTCAATAAATGTATAAAACAATATAAGTAAATTGCTTGCTCCCAATTAACATTTATGTATTACTGCCAACCACCTGTATGCCGCTATAATGCGCTACATGCCCATTTTTCATAACACTACTACATTGGACTAATTGCACATATTATTTTGTTTATGTAATTTCATTTGATGGGCATGTAGCGCATTACATGTGTTCATTGGGGATATATACAAAGCATTTAATGATTGTTTTGGATTGACACATTCATGGACGGAGTATAGCGGCATACAGGTGGTTGGCAGTAATACACAGGACACATTAAGTCATAAATGTTAATTGGGAGCAAACAATATACTTATATTGTTTTATACATTTATTGAATGATTGATTTGCACATATGATGGCACAGACTTAGCGCAACAAAATTGAGTTACAAGATTACATTGGTGGATTCACTGAGAGGTTGTTGCTGCTTGCCACAGTAGTATATTCATATCCTAGCCAGATTTTCCACTTGTAATAAATTCACCTCACAACTTACCGGGATCATTGTTTTTGGTGATGAGTTCTCATTGAAACAAACACTGTGACTTATTGTCACTTTGTCAGTCTTTGGATGGACAATTCTTTTTCCCTTACTTTGTTCACTATAGCCCACCAGAATACCTTCTGTGGCTGTATTTTCCAATTTGGTTCGCTTCTCCTTTGGAATATAGGTGTAAGCTTTATATTCAAACACTCTGATGAACACTAGGCTGTGCCTCGATCCATGCCACATTTCAAATGGGGTGCTGTCAATGACTTTTGATGGTAATCCGTTCTGTAGGTATGTTGCAGTCATGACTGCTTCTCCCCAGGACTTCTTAGGTAGGTTGGCGTCTGACAGCATTCATCTGGCCATTTCTATAAGAGTGCGAGTTTTCCATTCTGCTACACCATTTTGTTCAGGAGTGTATGGTGGTCTGGTGTACTATACCTTGTTTCTTCAGATATGATTCCACTTTCTTACTGATGTATTCCCTTGCGTTGTCGGTGCGTATAATTCCTGGTTCTCCGTTGGAATTTGTTGCTGGACATGGCAAATTTTTTATGATGTTTTATTCTTGTGCTTCATCAGATAACTTGTTGTGTACCTGGAATCAATGAAAGTCATTGTATGTTGCATGTAGCTGTTCTTTGATTTCCGGCATGGCATTCACATATTTACACATGGCCTTTTTCTAGCCTCATCTTATATGGCTTGCGTAGCAGATATTGTTTACTGTTTAGATTTGAACCCTCATGCAGTTTCTGTAATGCAGTCCACATACCTTTAGCTGTATTTTCTTTTCTTATGTGGATAAGCTCGTCATCGTCCACTAGAAGACTTATAACTGCTTTTGCTTGCCTGTCCTTCTTGTCCCATTCCTCCGTGGGTCCGTTACTGGGTCTGTCCGTACTCCAGTGGCGGAACTACCGCCGGTGTGGCCGGTGCGGGAGCACCGGGGCCTCAGCCTGGGGGGGGGGCCAGCACAGTTGCCGGCCGCTGGATAGCTCCGTATCCAGCGGCCGGCGGGCCCCCAGTCTCTGCTCCGGGAGTGTCAATACTCACCTGATCTGATCCACCGACAAGCGCAGTGTCCCAGCTCTCACGCTGTCATTATATGCATACAGAGCATGCCGGTTACTATTTAAACCGGTGCGCTGTGTGCAACTTCTGAGATGATACACTATTAGTGTAGCGGGAGAGATGCAAAATGCGCAGCCGGCTTTCCCGCTACGCTAATAGCGTATCTTCTCAGAAGCTGCACACAGCGCGTGCCAGTTTAAGTAGTAACCAGCATGCTCTGTATGCATATAATGACAGCGTGAGAGACGGGAGTCTGCGCTTGTCGGTCGTTCCAGGGATCAGGTGAGTATTAAAGGGTTATTAAACCCTCTGGCTTTTTTGCATATATATGAGGGTAGCAAGCAGTAGATATATGCAAAAAGTTGAAAAAAAAACAAAAAACGCTTTAACACGGTTTAAACTTACCCCGTCTTTGCCGCGCGCTCCTGTCTGAAAATCCGAAACTACTCGGGCGGCCGCAAAGCATCTTGGGGCGGGTGCATGCGCAGTTCTGATTTTCGGCCGGGAGACGAGGAGAGACACAAGGTAAGTCTATGGACGCGTGCAGACACCGTGGGACAGGAAGTGTCAGCAAGGACAGAGGAGTCAGCGCTGGTTCGGAGACCCGCCGCACCGCTGGAGGGACAGATGAAAACATCAGGAAAGAAGAAGATCGGATAAGAGACATCAGTTAAGGTAAGTGCTGGCATTTACATTGGGGGGAGTTGGAAAATTTACTTTAATGTCACTCTAACCACTTCCGGGCCGCAGTACGTCTATAGACGGCGGCCTGCAGAAGTGGTTAAAACAAGAACACGGCTGCTTCGGCAGCTGTGCTCTTGGTACTGCTTTTAACAGCAGGCGATTGCTGTGTAACTAACAATCGATCTGGTGTCTGAACAGCAGCCGCTGAGCTCTCCTCCGATCACTGGACGTGGAAGTGCTGTATATGACATCACTTCCGGTGTCACTGTACACAGTCGCCGGCTCTCAGAGCCAGGACAAGAAGCTGGGAAGGCAGACCTCGGCTTCCTCAGCTTGTTTGGGGTCTCTAGGTGACATTAGGGGTCTAAAAGACCCCTGATGCCTCCATAAAGAGGACCTGCCACACCCTATCTGCTATGACACATGGTGCTTGTTAGCCCCCTATGTAATACCAATAGGGTTAGTGTACAAAAAAAAAGTGTTTAAAAATTAAAGTAACATAAAAAAAATGGGAATTTTTTTTTAAAGTCCCCCGTTCTCCAGATACACACGCGTCGGAGCACCTACGTGCGAAAACCGACAATTGTGCTGCACATGTTACATATCGCCTCGAACGTCGCAGTGAGAGCAATAATGCAATTTTTCTGCTGATACAGCAACGCATCCCTGCTTTCTTTCCTCCCCGCTGGGCGCTGCTCTGTGTCCCAGCAGGGAGGATAGAAAGTGAACACCGGCCGAGCACTGCGGGAGGAGAGCGCTGTGTTTGTGGGTTTTTTTTGGGGGGGGGGCCAAAAAAAATCTTGCACCAGGGCCCTTTGTTCCTTAGGTTCACCACTGCCGTACTCAGTACTTGCCACAAGTCGTCTTTGCTTAGCAGCATTTCAAGCTTGAACTTCCATAGCTGGTAGTTGCTATTGTTCAGCTTTGCCATTCCAAACTTCATATCTGAAATACTTGCCATCTTTCAGCAGCTGGGATGCAGCACTTGTTGACTTGCAGTGTTCCGTTCAGTGTCTGGGCGCATAACCTGTTGGTTATGTGTTTAGATGAAGTACTGAGATCATGAGGAACGCTGAATGAAGTTGTACTTGTTAATAAGAAGATTACATCTGTGTACAGGCTTACAGCATCAAACAGAAAACATATAAATCATAGACAAACATGCATAAGCATAGAGACTGAAATTGCACTACAGCGCCATCTAGTGCTCAAAAGACATAGTTACAGTCAGCAACACAATCAGTATGCTGTTGTACTTCCAACAGTATGAACTATAATTGAGATAATGGGAAACAATGAGCAAGATTTGGGGGACTAATTGTGAATCAGATCTCATTTTTCCTTATAATTTTGTTACTTCATCTATTGTAAAAGAATTGGGTCAACTCCAAGCCTTAGCTGAGCTCAGCTCAGTGTTTTAGCACAGGTATCTGCTGGCACTCTGCAGAGTGTCCTGGATTCAGCAGACTTGTAATTGCCTGTTCAGTCCCACCTCCCAGGGAATTGGTGCCCTATGCCATGGCTATTGTGGCATAAGGGCAAATCTGGCCCTGCCAGTTTCCCCTTTATGAGCATGTGGACAATAATATCTAGTTCTCCCTCTGGCAGGTTGTATACTCTGGCAGGTTGGTCTCTCTAGTTTCATACTTTACCCTTTAAATGATTATTATGTAGGATCGTAGGCATGGGGGATGAGTTTAAATATTTTGACCAAAATACAATCCAATAACTGATGGTTTAAGTGTGTTTTGATTTTTTGGGGGGAGAGTTGTAAAGGATGCAGTTAAAGCATATACAGGTGGCATGAACAGACTGACCATAAATAAATGCACCTTAATTGTATTAGCTACGTATAGCGATTAAAAGATTACCTGGGTGTGGTTTGTGACTAAACCCATATAAAGCATCATTTCTTTTGGAACATTGAGTATGGATGTGCAGGGCAATATATTCCTGCACAACTTTTGCAGTTAGCAAGACTTGCTATTTGATGCTTTTTATGAGATGGCAAGCTTTGTACCACTAAGATTTACAGCTTCACATGAGGTTGATGTACTACCGGCAAATAGGCTTGACACTTTACAAGGGAATTTTCACTTTGTAGGGGAAGTTTCCCCTTAGTTTAGTGAATGAGCTCTGCTGACCTCCATCACCCCAGCATGTGCAAGCAACAATATTGTTTTATGTAGTTTCCTTGCACGTGATTGGGTTCTATGTGCAAAGTAAATTTTTTACACATTCACCAAGGTAGGGGAAAGTTCTCCTACAGCGTGAAACTTCCTTTTCAAAGTAAATAGCTTATTAGCCTTTAGTAAATCAACCCCCATGTCTCCTTACAGGAGGAATGTTTACTAACACAAGGTGGTGTGGAAAAAGAACTTGCAGAATACCCATATTTACTAATGCTAATGACTGGGTTAAGAGGTGTTAGTAAATTTGGCAAGCTGTTTTGGTCTTTATGTAAAGACTGTAGTAGTTTACTTAATATTTTGCAGGAACTGTTAGTGGATTCTGGTTAACCTCATAGATCTGCCTTTACCTGTCTGAAATATTTTGACATGCTTTCTGTATGGCATAGTGGGCACCCTAATCCCAATCTGCCCACTAAATAGGTATGATTGAAGTCAACAAACTGTAAAAGAGTGCAGTGAATCATGACCCTCTGTGTCACAAGCAGGGGCGGAGGGCTTTCTCCAAGGTGCAACTTTGATGTGTCAGGCTTTTTCCAGATCCACTGAAGGGGCAGATGTTCAGATGTGCTGCTGACAACCCATGGGGACTGTGATATCCAACTTGACTTGTGCAGCCCGTACAGTATGTAAAAGCAGTAATAAAATCAGACAGGCTGGAGGTCAGGGAGGGTGGCAGGCAAGGTGTTCAGGGAACACAAGCTACAGATTAGGACAGGCAGCATGCAAAATCAAGGGAAGTCCAAGTTGAGACCACTGATGAATCTGAATATAAGCACAAGGTAGCCAGACAGATAGAAATACACAAACATCAGGCACAGAATGAAAGCTCTCAGTTTGGGTACGCTGATGGAGTTGCAGTGTGACCATGCCTGCCATACTGAGTAGGGTCCAGCAGATGGCAGAGGAGAGTCCATAGATTTAGCAAGTGTCAACTTACCATGCAAGACAATGTGCTGCCCTGAAAGGATCCTTAAGCTGCCCATACACCTTACGAATATCGGCCGATTTTCGTATGCGATCAGGTTTTTGTCTGATATTCGTAAGGGTGATGGGCAGTGTACAACCGCAAATACTGTACAATCCTTCGACTTTTGACTTACCAGCAGGTTAGAAAACTTTGGTCGATCGTACGATTTTCACAAGGTTGGTGGCGTTTCCGTACGTCAAAATTCGTACGATATACACTGCACATGCGCAGACGAAAATACGTGCGCTCGATTACCGCAATCCGTCCAGGTGACTTCCTGTGAATTACTAATAATTCAACCTTGCAATAATCAGGGCAGATTGGGGCCGCTTTACGAAAATCGTACGACGGTTCGATCATCAGACGAAAAGTTTTGTCTGATGATCGCAATGTGTATGGGCAGCTTTACACAGACGTGGTGCAATTTTCCAGTGTGTGTTATAATTGATGCTCCTGCCTCATTTTTCCCACGGTAAAAAGATAATGGTGGTCCCAGCAGCGATAAATGTTCTTTTTGTACAGATGGTTTGGAATACGGGTTTTAGATGACATCTGCACACACTGAATTGTAGTCCCTTACATACAGTATATTGATACCTGGAAAGCTTTAATTAAATAATATATGCTCAGTTGTAGTTGAAGCAATCCATGTAATATATAGTCGTAATTGTGAAAAATATGAACATTTCAAAGAACAATAAAAAAGCAATCAAACCAGCAGTACAAGAAAAACGTATTGATTTCTGCTGAGTCATTGCCACATAAACACTCCTTTTATGACCATTGCTTAAAGAGTAAGAACGTTGTCAAAGAACACAAATGGGAACTTGCCTGCCACACTCTGCTGACAATTCATTCCCTCAACTGGTCCTTGCACCTTCCAAGCTTTCACGTCCTAGACCCCCACCTCCCCTTTTCCTGGGTAACCTGAGAGAAACATGTCAGTTGCTACGCAGCACACCACAGGTGACAGTGGGGATCTACAACCAGACTCTAGAAAGCACCCGTCTTGTGCTATTAAGCAACAAGAAGTTCAGTAAGCACCCATATGTGGCGTTCCCACATTCCATCAATGCTACACAGTGCGGGTGGAGGAACCATTCATTATTCACACCATAAAGAGTGCGTTCGGCCTCTGGAATGCACTGGAACACAACCCGACCGGATCACTTTGTTTTGGGGTGTGAGGGGGCGTGGCGGTGCATTGAAGTTCATGGCACCGCAGCCACGCCTCCCGCCAGCAGTGCGATCGCTGGCACCCGAACGTGTGGCACATTAGTGCCTGCCTTCCGGTCCAGCGCAATCTGCAAAAAATAGCACATTATTTGCAGATCGCACTGGACTGGAACGCAGGCACTAGGCCACACGTTCGGGTGCCAGCGATCGCACTGCTGGCGTAGCTGCAGTGCCATTGACTTCAATGCACTGCCACACCCCCCTCCTGCCCCAAAACAAAGTGAGGCGGCCCGGTTGCGTTCCAGAGGCCAAAAGCACTGCCACACCACAGCCACACCACATCCAGATCATCTCCAGACCAGACTAGATTGTTTCCGGGCCCAAAATGCATCCTAATGTATCCCTATGCTATTTCTGACCTCTGTTCCCACCGGCGCTGTTGTTTTGATGTAGCTGCACACTGATTGCATGCATACTGCTCTTTTGATGTAGCTGCACACTGATTGCATGCATACTGCTCTTTTGATGTAGCTGCACACTGATTGCATGCATGCTGCTCTTTTGATGTAGCTGCACACTGATTGCATGCATGCTGCTCTTTTGATGTAGTTGCACACTGATTGCATGCATACTGCTCTTTTGATGTAGTTGCACACTGATTGCATGCATACTGCTCTTATGTATGCTGCTCTTTTTATCTAGCTGCACACTTGCATGTATGCTGCTCTTTTAAAGTAGGCCTCCTGCGAGCACGTTGTTTCCTGAACATGGTGTAAAACTATGCAGCAACTGAATATTAATAAATGTCATGTAGATGTGAACAAGCATCTGTATCAAATACTGCACATTGCTTGCTATACACTATGAATGTTATCACCTTTTTATGTAAGTTACAAGGAGGCACTATTGTTCTGGACTGTGGACTTCCCACAATTCTTCTGCCAATGGAAACACAGAGGAGGATTCTTTTTTTATGTTGGCTCAGTTCCCAAAACTGTTTGTTAAGCTACATTCAAACACGCAGTCCGCACACTTAATCGGACACTAAACATGACAAGTCCAACTGATTCAAGTGAGCTGCTGTTTTTTGTGAATGGAAGGAAGGTAAGCTATAAATTGTAAGCCTTTAGTCCAAGGTCAGATAGTCTGGGAGTAGTTTAGAAGCATACATGTAGTCCCAGAAAAGGAATGACGGGAAAATCACAGCTGTGCTCAGGCAGATCCCATTGCCAGTTATCAGGGGCTGGAAAGGAAGGAAGGGGGGGTGTTGAGGTTTGTTTTGGGTTTTTTATCGCTGCTAAGGCAATAATAATACAATATGAGTGGAAGCTGATGTGAAATACTGATTTTTAAAATGTAATAAAACAGAGATGGATGTGATTGAGTTTTTTTCTTAATGCTAGCTCTGTTTTCTTTACTTGTTGTAACTCTTATGAAGAGCATAACTCAATTTTATATATAAAAATAGAGGCCCAGTGTACAGAAATCACATTTTCTGCTAAGTATAAGTATGAAAGCTTAACCTCTTTATGAGCGGGGTGCTAAACCCCCTTCCTGGCCAGGCCATCTTTCCGTATTCAGCTCTGCGGTACTTTGAGTGACTTTTATCCAGTCATGCAACGCTGTGCTGAAATGAATTTTAGACCTTTTTTGGGGGAACAGATAGAGCTTTCTTTTGGTGGTATTTAATCACCACTGAATTCTTAATTTTTTTACTATATAATGAAAAAAACAAAACAGTTTTGCTACGTTATGTTATAAAATATTTATTATTACTCAAATTTTTGGTCAAATATAAAAGACGGGGTCACGTCAGGTAAATAGACACCAAACATGCCAAGCTTTAATATTGCGCGCACTCATGAAATCGCAAGAAACTACCATATCCAAAATTGTCCACAGGCTATGTTTTTACCGCTCATCAGTTCAGTGATTGATGGCCCTAGAATTATTGCTCACACTCTTGACGTTTGCGGTGATATATAATGTGTGTGGCGTAATCGTTGTTTTCACACGGAGGCACAACCAACGAGTATTTATGTTTATATGTGCATGCAGGGGGGGGGACTTTAAAAAAAATAAAAAAATTGTGTTTTTACTTTTTTTATGTGACTTACATTTTTTGTAAACTTTTTTTTTTCTTACACTTTCAAGCCCCCTAAGTGATATCCAGTGACAGGGCCTCTTTATGGAGACACAGGGATCTCTAAGACCCCTGTCACCTTGGGACCCCCAAAGAAGCTGACGTAGTAGAGATATGCTTCACCAGCTTCTTCTCTGGCTACAGCAGCCAGAGAAATTACAGCTGAATGCTGAGATGTTGTAATACACATCACTTCCACCATCAGAGATCGGAAGAGAGATCAACAAGAGAGATCTTACACTGTAAGCAGCCGCTGTGCCGGTCCTGGGCCCACATGGGGGACAACGGAGCCTGGGATAACCGGCGGCAGCAGTGGAGAGGGGCGCTGCAGCAGTAGGGCGGGAGTCCGCACGCTGTTTTTCACCATACAAGCAATCGGGTGGCTGTAGAGCCACCGGAACGCTTGAATGGAACAGCCAGTACCGGTTGTTTACATCTTTTGTGAGCTTCTGCGCACACACGCTAGGGGCTTCTGCCCATAGCCCGCTGATCGTCTATATGTGCTCCTTTTTTCGGCACAACCCCCCGCGGCCGCCGTCGGTTTTTTGTCCCACTCCCCTCTGACCCCTCACCTTGAATCCCGGGATCCGCTGCCCCATCTGTGGCCAGGGACCGGCTCGGAGGGCGTCAGGAGGAAGGGAGATCAGCTACATCACTTCCGCATTCACCTGTCATAGCCAGAGAAAAGAAGCTGATGAAGCAGATCTCTGCTTCATCAGCTTCTTTTGGGGTCCACAGGTGACATTAGGGGTCCTGGGGACCCCTAATGTCTCCATAAAGAGGACCTGTCAGTGTGCCTTTGCTATTATATAGGGGGATTGTTATCCCCCTATATAATAGCAATAACAATAAGTGCAAAAAAATAATAAAAAATTGGGTAATAATAAATGTTTTATCATTTAATATAGGGGAAACAGTTTTGTTTTTTTAAATTTCGGTAATTTTTCCTTAATATAGAAAAAAATAAAACCCCCAGTGGTGAATAAATACCACCAAAAGAAAGCTCTATCTGTCCCCAAAAAAGGGTATAAAATTAATTTCAGTACAGCATTGCATGACGGAATAAATGTCAGTCAAAGTACCGCAGCGCTGAATACTGAAAAATGGCCGGGATGGGAAGGGGGTTTAACACCGCGGATGTCAACTGGTTAAACAAAAGAAATATGACTGTGTGTACCCAGCTTTGCCCTACATTTTCTGGTGAATCTGGTCGTAAGCTCATTGTAAGTCTGTGGGCAGCCAGATCTAAGCAGACATGCAACTGTGGACATCCAGTTACCCGTGACTCTGTCTAGGTAAAAAGAAATGGTACAAAGTTCTGTTTTGGCAGACCTGATCATGATGGATCGGGTGTAATCTGGTGTAAATGGACACATTACACGCTTACATCCAACTCCCCATAGACAAACATGGGTTCGGTCTGCTCTGGTTTTTCTCCATCGTAAAATGGAGGAAAAAAAACCTGGACGGACATCACAGAGATGACATCTATTCCAAGCTGCTCCGATCAGCAGGGGATTCATGCACACATCCAATGCTGATCAGAACTGACAGCGCCTGCATGAAAGGGGCCTAAAACAAATTGTTGTCAGAATGTTCATTCGATTTTTTTGTAATCGTTACTGGGGTTTTTTTCTAATGAACAGTGAATGTGGTTTTCATTCAGGAAAGTCAATTCATTCCAAAATTGGATGTTAAAACCAAATTGAATTAGAAATCACATTCATTAAGTCTGATGGAATTATCGAATGTACTGGCAAGATTTTTCACATGAACGTTGGTAAGAAAATCTACCAGTGTATGACCAGCTTGAGACTCTTTGACCACATTTACACCTGGGCAATTTGAAGCACATTTGATTCAGCGCTCAACAAAAAGAATCCCATTATTTTAAATGGTGCCTGATTACGTCTGGGCATTGTGTCACCAGTAACCTGTAGCTTGAATCTTTGGGGCAGAATGGGGTGTTATTGGTCCCACAAACTTCTGTGGCAGCATCTGAAAGACACGTATTTTCACATACGGTATTTTTCAGGTGCCCCCATTTAAAGGAGAACTATGGGGTTAGGGCTTTTCCCCATAGTTCTCCGAAGGGTAACGGGAGAACACAAACTAGCGTCCTCCCGTCACCCTAAGCTCAGTATACCGCGAGCTACAGCTCACGGTATACTGGGACGCCGCAGCTGAAGCGGATCCCGACAATTATGTCTGGATCTGCCCAGCTGCGTGAGTGACAGCTAGTTTTGCCTATCTAGAGGCAGAGCCAGCTGTACCCTCCCCCGTCTGTTCCGCCAGTCAGCGCTGGAGGAGCGGACAGGGGAGGGGAGAATCCAGTCCCTCCGCTGTCACGGCTCTCTGCCGTGACAGGATCGAGAAGTGAGCGAGTGTCGGTATGTGTTCGCTCACTTCCCGATCTACTGAGCCAACGTGTGACAGTTTCAATGTTACAGGTCAGCTCAGATTATGAGGCTGAGTGAAAAGCACTCACCTCCTAGTTCTCCTTTAACGGTCTATGGGGCTCTTGTACTACAATGCCCCCAAAAAGCCTCTAAATCACCTGGCTTCGTTCGCGGGTAAGTGTGAATGGGGCCTTTCATTTCATTTGGGGTATAGACGGTCAACTGAAATCCTAAACTTGATGCCTTGTCAACAACCTGGTCCCAGAAGAAAGCAGCAACCCCATAACTAGACACAGCCTAAATTAAATTAAAATCAAATAAGGGAAAATATAACATTTTTATATGTAAGATAGCACAGTTATAATAAAGACCTGAATTTTCAGATTTTTATATGAGCCCAATTGTGACTAGGTCTGTTAGGGCGTCAGTGGCAGAAAAAGGTTTGTCATAACAACCGATCATACATACCGTCCTTTATAGAAGAATCTAAAAAATACAAAGGAACGTTCAATGGTAATATTGCTTTACATAACGCCAAAGTCTCCTCAACTGCTGTAAAAATCCTGATATACTAACCATGCAAGGAGAAATTATGTTCTGTTCCTGTACAATCCAAGACGTGTGTGTGTGCCATAACATTATGACCACTGAGAGGTGAAGTGAATAACAATGATACATCATGTGGATGACTGGGTGCATGTGTGTTGCTTACCTGGTGAAGAGATGGCACCAGGATGCACTATGGGAAGAAGGCAAGCCAGTGTAGGCAGTGTGATGCTTTGGGTAGTAATCTGCTCAGAAACCCTGGGTCCTGCCATTCATATGGATGTTACTTTGATACATACCAAATACATAAACATTGTTGCTGACCAAGTGTGACAGAAGCCTCCGGTACTCTATTATGAGGGGACTACAGGCCTGCCTCCTTCCCACCGCTATGGGCCTTGGCTGTGGAAGGAGCTCTATTGATTGGGAGAGGGGCTTGCCATGGTGCTTTGGGCTGTGTGGGACCCTCTGTTTGCGCTTCATGAATCAAGAGGACCCCAGAGACCTATTTCCCAATTATGTGGGGGTACATGTGGAGCTGAGATTGTGTTTTTTAATATAAAAGCAAAAAGTACATGGGATTGTACACCCCATTGACACCCATCATACCATAACAATAAAATTAAATAATAAAGTAAAACACAACAACGATTGTGGAATAACTAGGCCGCGGCACCTATTGGGTTTTAATTAATTTAACCAATAAATAGACTTTAACCTTTATTACCAAACAAAACCACTGTTAGCCATTAACAGACCACCATGCTTAGTCATCAAGACTCAAGCAGCAATAACTTGCACCAACCAAATTACTTTTTACCAACCACTGTCCACCCACAAAGTGGGCGACATTACCCCATAAAGATTGACCGCGACAAGGGAAAGTACAGTAAAGATCCAAAAGGAATTGTGAAGATAATCCAGAGGTGAGTCCAGCTGGCAGTTCTGAGGTAAATGCTGACACTGTCCAGTGACAGGAGTGACTATAGAGGGGAAAGGTTACACTCATTGGTCAGCTGTTTTCCCGCCAAAAGTCTGTCACCAATCCTGTGCTCAGCTGACTGAAGGTCTGTCCAGCAACTGAGGTAAATCTTCCTAGCAACAGCAGGCAGCTTGTAACCTGAAAGACAAAGCAGAAAGAACCAACAAAGCAGTCCCAGGGAGACATGTACATGACAGTCACTCCACACCTCTATTCACATATAATTCGTTTTAAAAAAACTCATGGGTGATAGAGGCGACAATCCCATGGGGCCACTTCTATTCTGCTTCTGTGGCCCTAACATTAACCTGTCAACACTGATCATAAATCAGGTATTGCAGAGCTGACAACAGTAAGTTCAATAATTTTTGCTATACATTGATGTACTACACACATGACAGTTGCACTTTACCTTAGTTTATGATATCAGCCAAAAAGTTTGAGATGGTTCATTAGGTAGCTGAGGATCATACTGTTAACAAGCATAAAGAATGTTGCTCCCAGCATATAATTAGCACACCAAATCTAGTACTGAGCACTAGAATGAGACAAACATTATCCTGTGCTGAACATCTGATTCTGTATTCTGTAGGTACAACAGCACAGAATAAGCTGTGTTCAGTTATACGTTAAATACAAGTCAAACCTGGGCCCCATCCATGAGAGGACTAACGGAACAGTGCACCAGATGCATGTGATTTGCAATTTTCAGTGCATGCCTTCTCATTTACATTCTCCACGCGGAGGGGCCTACTTGAAGGGCCATTGAGTAGATCTGCAGTGTCAAAACCAGCCCCAGGCTGCAGGCACTGTTCATGGTATCCAGAAACAGCATTACAACTAAGCTTTCCTTGCTAGACCCATCAGTGGCGTAACCAGAGTTCTGGGCGCCCGGGGCAGAAATTTTTTTTCGCCCCCC
>NW_017307572.1:445057-452062 GCF_000935625.1 Nanorana parkeri
CCCCCCCTTCACTTTTCGCCCGGGGCCCGCGCCCCTGCTGCCCCCCCCCGGTTGTTGTTACGCCACTGACACCCATATGTAGGGACCTGGGGGCTGTAAGAAGTCTGCAGGAGCCTGTGCATTGCACCCATGATCCGCTGATGGTGGTTGGAATGCTTTGCAGACTCCGATTCAAAAAAATAATACATGCAAATTTTTCTTTTTGCAAGTACATTTATTATTTTTCTGCAATAAGTCGAATATGCCTTTAAATATATATTTTTTAACTGCAAGCGGTTGAAGTACCTGAATTTGGCCTAGTTCCAGGCTTTTGCAGTCCCTGTTCAGCAGCACTTAATGTGAGAGGAGATTGCCGCACAGTGAGGCAATCAATACATGTGCCGAGAAGAAGCATGCTGATGGGAGGAGAAAACAGTGACAGAAAGATGATCTCATCACTGTGCTGCTTCTCTTTTCACAGTCCATTCACAGGATGAGGTGGTTCCAAGATGGCCTTGGCTCAGAAGAAGTGGGTTAAATGATGCTGGCCATTACACTGAGGACATTGAGTGTCAATACTGTCGGCCATATTTATCTTGTTATTTTTGACTGGAGTTGTGCCTTAAGAACTTGAGGAGACGCTGCATGAGGCAAAATTAGCATTCAATGTTCCTATGCATCTTCTACAAGGGCCCGTTCACACCAGTTGCAATGCGTTCTGGCCCAATTCTGTCCAGAACGCAACGCCTCGCATTGCGGCTGGCTCACTTTTTAGTGGGGCAGGAGGGGGGCGTGGCGGGCCATTGAAGTGAATGGCTCCATAGCCACGCCCTCCGGCCACAATGCGATCGCCCGCACGGGATTGCTGCAAGTGTTTTCCACGCGTTCGATCACACTGCGGGGGGGCTGTGGTGCCATTGACTTCAATGCACCACCACGCCTCCTCCCATCTCAGAACGAAGGGGGAAGTTTAGTCAACGATTGCTGTGCGTTCCAGCAGCTACTGCTCTGGAATGCACCGCAATTTGTGTGAATGGGACCTTAAGGGGGCCTCTTTGGCTGTGCTGAGTGCAATCTCAAGTACAAGTCCACTTTAGTTCTCATTGAAACAATTGACCTCGGGAATAAACATTGTCCAGCTTGTGATTCCAGTCGTTTTGTGCGGCAATTGTTTATTGTGAGAACCAGTATCAAGCTGCAGCATGCTTTCCTTGCCTGCACCAACAAGAGGGGTGGGGCTGTGTGACCGCAGGACAAGGAATATGAGCGTTGGCTGCTTTGTGAGTTTTGTTTAAACAAGTACACATCAGTTTGATTTAGTCATAAGAAACAAATAATTTTTTTTTCTTTTTTTGTTGCAGATTGTTGAGAAAAATGCAGATCCAGAGGTCATGCTATTACCTTATCTGCGTAGAAAACGTATCCTTTGAATAAAACCGTTACAAAATAATAGTATTGCCAATGTGTATTTAGGATGGTGATGTATGCACAATTAAAGATTTCCAAACCAATCTGTTAGCGCTGCGCACGGCCAATTTTTTGGGGGGTGAATATAGAGGAGAGGCAGCCAGGAGACAGAGCAAAAAGAAACAGCCTATAGAGGTCCACAGCAATACATTATACAGCAATACAAAATATTATGAAGCTACATACTCTGTGTTGGCGCCCTGATGTCTCCAGGTGGCCGGTGTGGGCTGTGTGCACTCTTAAGCGGGCTGTACAGCTCTCAGGTGGGCTATACGTCTCTCAGGTGGGCTGTGCACCTCCTAGGTTCTCAGGTGGGCTGTGCACCTCCTAGGTTCTCAGGTGGGCTGTGCACCTCCTAGGTTCTCAGGTGGGCTGTCTGGAATGTGGTGTCTCATGTCACTTCCTCCTAGTCCCTCGCACGGCCATGGAGGAGAGAAACTAGGCTCAGCCGCGGCCCTACAAATGTAGTGACAATGCCGGCACCCAGAGGTATGCAGCTTTCTTAAAAAGCCACAAGTCGGCTGACACCTGGCACAGAATTCCAAACCCGTACTGTCCGGGTGAATCCCAGAAGGGTGGCAAACCTAGACAGGTCCTCCCAATCAGGTGACGGGTCCTCTTCAATGAGCTGACAGGTTCTCAATCAGGTGACAGGTCCTCGTCAGTAAGCTGACAGGTTCTCAGTCAGGTGACAGGTCCTCTTTAATCAGGTAATAGGTCCTCTTCAGTGGGGTGTGATTAAGACCCCGTTCACATTGAGCGATTTATCCCTTTTTGGAGCGGATTTAGCCGTGATTCAAGCTTGCTCAATGCAAGCTTGAACGCGACATCGCGCGGCAAATCTCGCGATGTCGCGCAATATGCAAATCGCGCGACAAACGCGCGATTTGCATATCGCGCAGTGGGAACGGGGCCTTATAGAGGGTGTAGTGTCGCCCTCTGGCCACGAGTGGTCAGTGTGGGGGGCGGGAATGGGGCGGCTCTCCGTCAAGATCTCTCACTATGCAGCAGCGCCGATACACACACCAAGGAGCCAATCAGGCGAAACAGAGTTCACGTGACCATAATGCCAGGTGAGACACCTGAGAGAGACTGGCTGCAGCATGAGAAGGAGCAGTATGCGGCTTCCTTAGGGAGCCACAAGTCCGGTTTGAATAATGTGCCAGGGTGTGAGGAGCTGACACCCGGGCACAGAATTCCAAACCCGGACTGTCCGAGTAAATCCCAGATGGGTGGCAACCCTACCTGTTGCTTGCACATTACGTGCACATGTACAGTAGCAGAAAGTAGTAATGAACTAAAGGTGAGATAAGGCATCATGTCTGGCCTAGTAAAAGTGGATAGGTACTGAACTAACAAAATGACTGTGGTAAAGTAGTGAATCCAAGAACATGAGCTCTTTTCCTGTACCTGGTGAGCTTCCTTGAGAAGAAATCACTGAAAGCTTGCAGAATAGCAGAAACAATTTCAGGCAAGCTTCTGCCATTACCAAGGCAACTTGATGACATCACCGTATTGTACCAAGCATGATGTCATCTCTAAATCTTGGCTTGGCCGAGCGAAGGTTTTCTCTTGCCTAGGACGTTGTATGACTTCGGAGATGAGATGTGCTTGGTATGGATACCTCAGATAATACATGATTAACCTAGCTTTCCCTTGCATGCTTAAAGTAAACCTGAAGGAAACCTTGGCCACCTCCTTCTAAGCCTGTTGATTATTTTGGCAACCTGTCACATTAAGGACCACAATAAAGGCTCAGAAGAGAGGAGGGGCATGGCCAAGCTTGACATTTACAGGCAAAATCAATATTTGGTTATCATTTGAATAGTTCAAACTTTTGGATCACTGATCTTTTCACATTTGTTTTTCCCCGATGGTCTGCCCACTTGAACAGCTTAGGTTTTTAACATGTTTACTTGCAGTAGATATCAAATATTTTATTTACGATTAGATAGCGTAGGGAATGGTTAAAACCCCTGTCAGGTTTGGGTTTTTTTTTTTGCCTGTGTCCCATTGGGGAGATTTCCCTTGATTTCCTGACCCATAGACACAACAGAAATATCACCAGAATACAACCTTCTATGGGAAGATCTTCCCTCACTTCCTGTTTAAGTGAAAACTGTAACATTTTGTCTCCATTCACTTTTTGTCCCGTAACCGCAGTCACCAACACACACAGAGTTAATCTTCCAACAGGGGCTCTAACCTTTCTCTACTCTCTCTAAAACTGAAATAAATGTTTTGGCTTCAGATATAATTTAATGTAAGAACATTTGAAATATAACACTTTGTACAATCATACGTACTAGAGTCACCCATGTAAAACATAGCTAATAATTCTCCACCAAGTTTTGTTTTGCCTTAACTGATTTATTAACAGTTCTGCTAACTGGAACAAAATATGGATGTGGAGGGGGTGGATGCGGTGCCTGCACTGTGATGGTGTCCATCATTCATCCGGTCACCAAGAAGATTCAGTATCCTTCAATATCTTTATGGCTACTACAATCTATGTAATTGACAGTATATCTCCAGCACAATTATCATTTGGGACCTAATATTCCTGGGATTAAAAAGGAATTAAATGTAAAGATTACAGCTGTCTAAGGGCTTGTTCACACCAAATGCAGACCAGATCTGCATGAGTTTCTGCACATGCAGTGCAGTGTGTTTTTGCCGCGTTCCGGGCCGTTTTTGTAGAAAAAAATAAATTTTAAAATAGGCTTCCAGGGCGTTTGCATGCGTTTTTGATGCATTAGCATGCATTCCAGAGCAGGAAAAATAGGGCACGCTGCCGTTTTTTTTACATGCTCTGGAACTGAACGCTGCGGTGTGAACTAGAGCCCAAAATACCATTGGAATACATTGGACGCAGTTTTTATCCGTTCTGTAACTGCTCTGCATCTGGAACGCGTTTGGTGTGATCTAGCCCTGAAGGGCAGGGTCACACCGTTTTCTGGACCAGATCTGGAATGCACTGCGTTGCATTTTGCCGCGTTTATGACCCGTTCACTTATAGGACTTGCTGGAGGACCTCTGGAAGATCTACAGATAGCCAGGAAAAGAGCAGCACAATACTTGCACATAAGAGACATTAACTTACCACAGTTCTTTTCAGAGCTGCTCAAATGATCATAGCCAGGGACAACCTGGGCAGCAATGCCTCTCCACTTGTCCATCTTCCTATTATTGTTCTTATATTGGCCATGCCTTGGATCATACAACTCTGGGCAGGCTTCCACAAGTTCTAATTCGGTGTCCACTTCAGGCATCATGGTTCCTATCTTCACAAATCTCTCTCCAGAGCAGCAGGAAGTCCAGGGGTCATGAGATTAACCAAACAAGCAAAAAAAAAAAAAAAAAGTTTTTTCTCCCCGTTGCGTTTCGGTGCGTTTTTGACGCGTTTGTGTGTGTTCCAGACCAGACACAATGTAATTGACAGTATATCTCCAGCACAATTATCATTTGGGACCTAATATTCCTGGGATTAAAAAGGAATTAAATGTAAAGATTACAGCTGTCTAAGGGCTTGTTCACACCAAATGCAGACCAGATCTGCATGAGTTTCTGCACATGCAGTGCAGTGTGTTTTTGCCGCGTTCCGGGCCGTTTTTGTAGAAAAAAATAAATTTTAAAATAGGCTTCCAGGGCGTTTGCATGCGTTTTTGATGCATTAGCATGCATCATAGCCAGGGACAACCTGGGCAGCAATGCCTCTCCACTTGTCCATCTTCCTATTATTGTTCTTATATTGGCCATGCCTTGGATCATACAACTCTGGGCAGGCTTCCACAAGTTCTAATTCGGTGTCCACGTGACACGCAGTATTTTTCTGATATGGTAAATAAGTTGCGCTTGATTTAAGTGAATGTGAATACCAGAGTAAAGAATGAATCATAAACAACACAAACATCTATATAAATACCGTAAACTTCTATCTCATTGTGTGATCGATGCGTGTACAATCAAACCCTCAATATGGACCAATCTCTTAGTTCCAAGCGAGAGCCATAATCAGTGTGTAAATGTCCAAAAAATTATTGAGGCATGTGATATGTGGAACATGTATTCATCCACCCCACAATGTATCAAATATATGTGTGACAGACGCGCCGGGCTCACTTAGTGTAGCTCAGAGTAATCTGTGACAAACGAACAAAAAACAAATAAAGCAACCTAGTTGCAATCCTTATATAAATAACCCGTGGGTCTAACACTCTTGCATGTGTAAACTTAATATGGTGAACAACGGTAGTGATTTCAATACCTAATCGTGAAAATATAATCTTCCTAATAATAATAATAATAATATGCACACACTTATTAGTGTCTCAGTGACCCGAAATGGGCAGTGATAGAATCCAAATTTAGTGAAATCAAATATATGTTCTAATTCCCCTCTTAGATGTATACAAGGGGTTAAATAAAACAATCCCAACAATGTAACAAACAGGCACAAAAATAAACAGAATAATCTCAGCAATGTAGCAAGCAGTCAATTTTTAAGATTTTTGCAGTTTATATGAGACGGGATACAAACGGTTAGTCTCCTTCTCTAATTGATATTTAGAGGAATTTCCCTGGTAGATATCCTCCAAAATTTAACCAACCAATCGCTGATTGAGAAAAACCGGAACGTTCTAAGGTTCTAATAGTCCATCATCTCCTTTGATCTCCAAGTCAGGCACTCAAATGTAATTTAGCCTTATATCTTTATTATTCCAACGCCTCAACGCCCAAGCCGGCAGCGTGTATCTATAGATGTCTCATAAGGGATACAAATGGAGAAAGGAGGCGAACCATCTAAGTGTAGTATTCAAGTACAGTTTATTTCTTCAAGTATATGAATGCACTTACGGAAATCCAGAACTAAAAAAGCTTTAAAAACGTGTAGAGATTCGTGTAGTAGAAAATCAGCTATGAGAGGTGAAGACCAAACATCCTTTGACGCGTTTTGTAGATTAACTTTCTCAAAAAGGAGTCATGTCATCCCCTCTCACAGCCACCTTTATTTAGACAGTATTTTTCTGGTCTGCTCTGGAACTGACTGCGATGGTGTGAACTAAGGCCAAGAAGAGCATAGGGAAACATTGGGATGCATTTTAGGTCCAGCAACAGTCTGGTCTGGTCTGGAGGTGATCTGGAGTTGGTGTGAATGGACCCTAAGAGAAGCTGCCACCTAGAATGCACAAGGAATAGGAACATAGAATAGACATGCAGTCTGTACTAATCAGATAAAGTGATGTTTCTGTTGGGTCTGTTAATATCTATGTCAGTGTCCTAATGTTACAATATAAAATTCAACTCGCTGTGGGCACAGAAATGTCACATCATCCAGGTGTAGAGCGCTCTGGTTCCATGTATCTTTTGTACAACTGATAGACTGCTCTATACAAATGTTGAAGCTGTAAATAAAATACATAAAAATAGGGGGTATCTAATTGCTGATAGCTCAATTTAAAGGGAATATATAGTCTTTGCAATGATTTGCAAGAGATTTGTTTAATGTAATATGTGTGTTTATTTTATCTATATTTTGCATATATAATATATATATAT
>NW_017307572.1:452077-479201 GCF_000935625.1 Nanorana parkeri
ATTCTATTGCTTTGTTTTATAATGGACGTCTGTAGGGGATAACCTATTAGGTAAAAGGTTTGTTGACACCTCACCTTCACACCTACTCTTTATGGTTCAGGACTTTCCACAGAAGGTTACATGTTAACAGGGCCATCCCTATAATGAGGCAGCCTGAGGCTATTGCCTCAGGCGGCATCTCTTTGGGTCACGTGGGGGGTAGGTATAGTGGCCTGGTCAGTCTGCTGCACAATGTTTGCAGTGTGCCTGCCGCCCCCTTCCCGGTCAGAGCGTTCCAGGTTGCTAAGAGCTGGACAGGGAGATGTGCAAGGGCCATACACATCTCCCTGCTTAGCTCGTGGCAACCTCCACTCCTGGTAACCTGTTAATGTTACATCTTGAGAGTCCAGCACAGATTCCTGACCTCAACCTAATGAACAACTTTAGGATAAATTGGAATGGTGATAGTGAGCCTGGTCCATTATCATCACCTGTCCCAACAAATGCTGTTTGGGCTAAATAGGCCCAAATTCCCACAGACACATTCCCAACATCTTTTCTAAAGCTTTTCCAGAACAGTGGTGACTGTTAAGGCCACAAAAGGAGGGGGGTAAGGGAAGCGCCGCATTAATCCCAGTGGTTTTATAATGGGATGTCCAGCAAAGCACATATAGATGCCATGGTTAGCTGTCCAAAAACATTAAATCCTTTCACTAAAAATATATGTGCAGTGTGTTGGTGGAGCACTGGGCTCGAGGCTGGAAATTATATATATATATATATAAATGTAACTGGGATCTGGAGCTCTGGAGATCTCTTAGAGCTCTGGGTGGGATGAGCTCTCCAGTCCTGGGGCCAGGTGTTACCAATGACCAGTATAGCTGGATCAGGTGGCTGAGAGCAGCCTCATTAGGAATCTGGACCAGAGTTCAGAGAAGTGTTGGAGTTGTGTGAGTGCAGGAAGCACAGAGCCACAGCAGACTCAGGTGCGTGTGGGACACGTGGAACAGCCAGGGAAGGCTGGGAGAGGTCGGGAAGGTCGGTGACCCTAGGACCGCTGGGACACACTGCTGAGAGAGCAGAGTGAGGGCTCATGAGGAAAGCTACTGAGCCATATAAAGGACTGTCTTATGTTGCTGCTGCAAGCTATTTTGTGTTTTCCCTTTGAATAAACTGCATTTTACTTGACTTACCTGGACTACACTGGAGTGTCCTTGTTACAAGATATCTATCTATCTATCTATCTATCTATCTAGATATATTCGATTTTTAAATATATTATCATATTCTTCTATATGTACCATTGACTAGCCACAGTTTTCAATTATATTACCTCGTTATGATTACTAAAGGACTTTTTATTACTCTCTCTGATAGGGTTCAATCATTCAGCTATATTTATGTACAAATATATCTTTCACATTTTTCTTTGCTTATTATAAACACATCTTATTACTCTTCTAGGTTGTGTTTATATTTATCACTCTTTGTGAAGATTATACCAAAATGGTGATGTTTTTATGCCTTGATTTAACTTCATTTTATGTTATAAAGCATATAAACAATGATTCATTTTTATACTATAGAGAATAGATAATGATACTTTTATACAATAACGCATCTACGCATCTATGTTTTGTATTAAGATATTTTAAATACATTTTTATTTTATTCTATATTATTTTGTTTCTCAGCCCTGATGAAGGCGGAGTGTTAAACCCTGGAAATGCATTGGCTTATTTTATGTTATGCTAAGTAAAAATTTACTAAACCTCCAACATTTCCAAAAGGTGCTCTTACCTGCCTTATACGTCTTAACCTAGCCATACATAAAGAAAAATTTGACCGGTTCTAAAAATTTAAAGGAGGCTGGTGAAGAGTGACTGCAAGCAATTAGCTGTAGTCACTGTGTTGGGGTAATCTGACAGAGGTGGTGGCCAGCTATTTGAATACAATAGTAGCAGCAGAAGAGTCATCCATTCTTGTTGTTTAGCGTGGATGGAGGAATCTATTAGATTACATTCGTTCAGTGAGGAAAAATCTAAAAGTGTATGGCCAGCTTTAGGCTGAAAATAAATCTGTGGGGCATGCGTGACTGTGTATGAGATGTACAAAGTATTTGTTATACAACAGGCAAAACAAGCTTTTACAATGAATTTTGCCTAGGGAAATATTATTACGCAACTTTTCAACTCCCATTATGGCTTGTGATGACAAGTGTGCATTTTAGAATGTTTTGGCTTTATCCCATAGTATTTTATTTCAGCACTATTCTTAACTCCTTCAAGCCATTATTCAGCCAATGCCTGCCTACTGCCAATATGTTTGCTACAAGGAGCCGCAGTAACCACCGTGGAGGGAATCGGGAGTACAACCACCAGACTGCACCCTGTACAGGTAACATAATAGTTATATCAGTTATACTGGATAATGAAAATTGTCGAAAAGGTAACACAGAGCGGGGAACATACAACATCCAATCTAGTCTTAGCTTTTATTCTGTACACTGAACAGAGGAAGTGAAACAATAATCTAGATTGGCCGCCCTATGCTCCATGTTTCTTTGCTTTTTCATAAGTTAGCCCGCTAATATTGTAAATGTGTTCTGCATTCAAAACTTGGCAAGCAGGATTACAAATATTTTATCTACTTTTAAAGTAAATATGATAGATTTTTTTTATTACTGTAGTAAAAGCCGCTTTGTTATACTACGTATGCAGTAAGCAATAATATCACAGGTGTCCTTGGTAATTATATGTGGGACTTTTTCCCTCTTTGTGTAAAATCAGATAATACACATATGTGTAACTTGCCAGTACAGAAAGGAATGCACGCATAAACCAGGTAATTATTACAAAGATAGAAAATTGTCTACAGACTTCAGGAGAGAATAAGACCAAACTACAAGCCAATAGACCATTTGTAAGCCAATAGACCATTTATAAGCCAATAGACCATTTTAATGAAAAGCTTCACTGAAAGAAATATGAAGGCTGCCATTTCTGACCTTTTTCTGAAAATGTTAGTTGACTGCTGCCTTCTGCTTTGATACACTTTGATAGTAATGCAAGTCAAAGTGTAATCTGCGAACCTGTTCTGGGTCTTTGACTGCACCAAAACCATTGGATCATCATGGCATCATTATGTTGGTGGAGGTGAAGGCTGGAGTGTTTATCCTGTGAAAACGAGGATTTGCTAAGCCCTGTGCTTTCAGAGATGTTGGTTACTACCAGAGTTGCCTGCATGGGGAAGTGGTTCTATAGGGATTGAATTGTTTAAACAATGAAAACTTTCTGCCTTTAAAGTCTCCCAATTTAGTCCTTAAAATGACACTAAACTCAGTAGTTAAAGGAGAACTATGAGGCGAGTGCTTTTCACTCACCTCTTAGTTCTAGCCGACCTGTGACAATGAGACTGCCACAGGTCGGTTCAGTAGATCGGGAAGTGAGCGAACACATACCGGTGTTCGCTCACCTCTCGATCCTGTCACAGCTCTCTGCCGTAACAGGGGAGGGGCTGAATTCCCCGCTCTGATCCACCAGCGCTGACTGGCGGATCCGACGGGGGAAGGGGCGGGTACAGCTGGCTCTGCCTCTATAAATAGGCAGAGCCAGCTGTCACTCACGCAGCTGGGCGGATCCCGGCATAATTGTTGGGATCCGCTTCAGCTGCGGCGTCTCAGTATACCGCGAGCATTAGCTCGGGTATACTGTGGCGTCTCAGTATACCGCGAGCTGTAGCTCGCGGTATACTGAGCTGAGGGTGACGGGAGGACGCTAGTTTGTGTCCTCCCGTTACCCTAAGGAGAACTATGGGGAAAAGCCTTAACCCCATAGTTCTCCTTTAAACCTTAAAAATGCATTCAAGTACCAGAACTATTAACAAAAATGTATCTTATTTGGTATCACTCAACTGTAGATCCTCAAATCATCTCTGAATTGGTGCTGACACTGTCCTTCCTTCTGGAGGGTGGCACTTTTTGTTTCTCATGGTCCCTGTGTGTGTTGTAAAGTAGCCACTGCTCCTAGCTCCCTCCGGTGATGGACTACAATCTCAATACAAATTAGAAAACTAAATGTGAGATTGTAGTCCATCACAGGAGTTGGCTTGGAGCAGTAGCTACTTTACAACACACACAGGGACCATGGGGAACAAAAGTATTCCCCCTCCAGAAGGAAGGACAGTGTCAGCACCAATTCAGAGATGATTTGAGGATCTACAGCTGAGTGATACACAAATAAGATTCATTTCTGTTAATAGGTAAGGTACTTGAAAACATTTTTTAAGCTTTAACTCCTGAGTTTACTGTCACTTTAAATATGATGTGACACCCCCGGGACTAATAGGAAGGAAGAGGCAGAGTATGTAAAGGGGAGATTGACTTCAACAGAAAAAGTCAAGTCAAGTTGAACAGACACTTCTGTGTCTTTGTGACTGAGCATGGAAGAGCCCAGGGTAATATTACTACACTGTATCTCTGTACTACACTGTAACATTAATCTCCAAACGATCAGCCGCACAGAAGCCAGGGTAAATGTAATCCAAAATGTATTGAAATAAATCCAAGCAGATTCCAAAAAACAAGTCCAGAAGAATGATAAACAGCATATACATCATCATGAACATTTCCCACACCACGCCAACGTCCCTCACAAGTTTCACCACCTGGGCTTAATCATATTATTCAAAGCCCAGGTGATGAAATGCGTGAGTGGCGGAGGCGTGGTGTGGGAGATGTTCATGATGATGTGCATGCTGTTTATCATTCTTCTGGACTTGTTTTTTGGAATCTGCTTGGTTTTATTTCAATACAGTTTGGATTGCATTTACCCTGGCTTCTGTGCGGCTGATCGTTTGGAGATTGGTTTGAGTAAGTGAGGAGCACACTGCAGCCTGCACCCAGGGTATGGATTAATTGCAGCCGAAGCTGGAATGGAGCCGTGAGTGTATGGAGCTTTTTTGTACACTGTAACATTAGTCTATCAATTTGCCTATTAAGCAGAACTAAAGTATATTTTCTTTCATTGCGATTATTTTTACATTTTCAAATAAAAAGTATTGGAAGAAAAAAGGTTTAACCTTTGCGTACGGAAAGGATTCTTCACAGTTAGAGCTGTGAAAATGTGAAACAGATTACCTAGGAGCTAGTTCTAGCATGTATTCCTAAATGCACAGAATATTACTGGATATTGAGTTCTTATAGGTATAATTCAGGGAATATCTGATTGCCTTATGGGATCAGGAGCAAATTGAACCATGCTTCATAGGGTTTTTTTTGCCTTCCTCTGGATCAACATTGGGTAATTGTGGGCACAGCGTTCTGTTTAGGTTCTTCTTCTCCTCCTTCTACTTCATCCCTATAGGTTGAACTCGATGAACTTGTGTCTTTTTTCAACCTGACTAACTATATTGCACATATGCACACAAGAAATGTTATAGATCAGTGTTGAGGGAAGTAAGTGCAATTTGAAAAATCTGCAACTCCATGATGGTTTTCGCTCAGGTCAGATAAAAGGCTCAATTCACAAAACTTTATCCACAAGGATAAGGATCTTTATTTTCATCAATGGGGCTGTAGTTTTGTAACACAATGTAACACAGCTGAAAATAAGGATCCTTATCCTGGCGTGTTCGCTTTAAGAATTGAACCTCATGATGAGTCAAGCGACAAATACTGATGTGAACTAGCATTAGGACTTGTTCACACATACTGCGGTGACTTGTGCTGTGCTGCACTGGATCAGCGGAGGTCACCGCTAGCACACATAGAAAACAGTTGCTCCCTATGTGTCCCATTCATACTACAACGTGGGTGTGATGGCTGGGACATTGCTTTGCAATAAAATGCCAACATGTCACATTTTATGGCAGCCCAATGGATCCCACCGCAGGATGCCCCATGGGGACCTGAATGGAGTATACACATTGTACACGCCATGTAAACTTAGGGGGGAAAAAATGTAAACAGTGACAGCTCTAGGCTGTCTGCTAAAACGCTAAAATTTGTCCACAGAGTTCATTTCTCTGCAACCTTTATACATAGTGAGGTGTTAATCATTCTATACATGGTTTGAATCCTGTTAATTATTACTGCATGAAGAATGTGCTGTAGTCTAGCATATCAGCATTCTATATTATCATTGTTACCTTTATAGTATAGTCTACAAAAGAATTTCCCCTTTCACACTGAATACAGTATAAGAAGATCAGATTTTATGTTATGGGGAGGATAAAATACTGTCACGAGTGCAAACACAAAAAAATGGTTTAAAGAAGAACACCAGGGGAAAATATTATTAACCCTTGCAGTGGGGCTACCCCCACACTGCAAGGGTTAACTACTTGTTTTTCACTAGGTGACTATAACTTTTTTTATAGCACCAAACGCTGAGCTTACTCCCTGCATCTCTGGTCACTGAAGAGTGTCTCCTCAGTGTATAGAACGTGATGACTGTGATGGAATGGCCCGATCCGAACCCAGTGTACATCAATAACATGTGACTATACGTAGTTCTGAACCAAGCG
This sequence comes from Nanorana parkeri, assembly GCF_000935625.1. Classification (NCBI taxonomy): domain Eukaryota; kingdom Metazoa; phylum Chordata; class Amphibia; order Anura; family Dicroglossidae; genus Nanorana; species Nanorana parkeri. The sequence goes on from NW_017307572.1 coordinate 458,582, forward strand.
AACCATCGCAAGGATGTGGCGATACCACTCCCAGCCTCACCCTGAACTGACCTTTCCCAGCTCATTGGACAACAATCTCAGGCCAGCAGACTGAGAGCGATCGTCTCTATGGTTGGTTAACTCACACAAAACAATAGCTGCCACCACGTGTTTAAAGGGAAACACAAACCGTTCTCGGCAAATACTGTGACAATTCAAAAACATAAACAAAGCCTATGATACCATTGTCCTTTTAGACAGGAATATGACAGGTTTCACTATACAGTATCACTCTTCACGGAGACCCAGATACTTTGAGTTCTTATTTAGAGCTTAGAGATGAGCTTAACAATTTTTAAGATTGTCCATTAATGAAAAAGAGACGGTGCAGGCAAAATACACAGAAAAGATGATAGAGACAGAAATAACAACATGAAAATGAATAAAAAGAGAGTACTTAATAGTCTTGAGTTTATAAGTTTTGACAGAGTCCAGTTCAATAAACAAAAGATGGATCTGAATGGCTTGGAAAGATTCTTTCTTGAGGTTAAAGGGGAACTCTTCTTGGATGTTGCACAAGCTTTGATGTTACAAGAGGCTCCATCTTTTTGTTAGTCCTCTAGGGGGTGTCATGGAGCCAGCTCATAAGGCCGTGCTGGGAAGGGTGAGCAGGATGGCTAAGTCTTTACGATGTCCTTTTCTGTTCCTCCCAAAACTGTCAAATTCATAACTATCCACATAGCTTAATATTCTTACCTATCACTGTCCAATAACCCCTAAATTATTGTGCGTCATGAAATTAGCTTTACATTGGGACCAAACTTGACGTATGTGTAAATTAAGGCTGGCCCAGAAGGGTTAATGTGGCTCGTCAGGCCTCTGACTATTGTAACCCACCCATGATTGATATGTGTGGATTTGTCTTGACTAGACACAGCTATTTATGCCATTCATTTTACAATATCATTCTCCATTTCTGAGATATGAAAATTCGATTAATATTGTCACTCTCCGTTTATGACTCTCAGTGGGATACCACACATTCGTTCCTTATCCACCAGGCAATCTGTAGAGAGTTAGCTGAACTATGCAAGACCATTACCATGGTATAAGCAATTTACAACACCGATCGTAAAAGATCATTAAGGATAATCCACCCCAGGCCAAGGGAAAGCTCTAGATAAACAATCCTGTTTGATTAAAGGAACCAGATCAGCAGATATCTGGTGCTGGAATTTGAGGATAGCTAAATAAAATTAGGAGGGAAGAGAGAATTTCATACTGAATATTGATATGTGCAAACCTCATTACCATCACAAGGATTCTTAAGGTGCCCATACACCTTACGACCATCGCAAGACCTTTGTCTTGCGATGGTCGTAAGCTCATTGAAAGCTCATACGATCTGCCCATCTTGGACGGCAGATCGTACTTGCGGGGCGGGCTTCCGATGACCGCAGTGAGGGGCGGGCTTCCGATCACTGCGAACGGGCAGCGTGCGCACACCGGCCCGTTCGGCAGTTGTTGAACAAGCAGGCCAATAACCTGCCAAGAATCGTACGATTCTCGGCGGGTTTTCAAGCCTGCTTGTTCGACAGAAGATGTGCGACCGTACAGTAGAAACGGTCGCACGACTTCCATACACTGTACGATTCTCGTACGATCGCGGGATTTCCCGCGATTCTCGTACGAGAATCGTACAGTGTATGGGCACCTTTAGACTGCTGCAGAGGAGGGGGAGAGGGGCTCTAGAGATCGGCCTAAGAACAAGCTGGCTCGATTGATCAGGTGAATATAACTTTTTTTTTTGCACCTAGACACAAATAGGCAGTTAACCATTGCAGTTGATACATTTCCTATTTAAGAGGGTGTAAAGTCATCCAGAAGAAATTAAGATCTGCTCAGCCACTATTATAGTAGCTGATGATTTGAATAATTAAATTGTTAGGTTCGCCCTGGAAAGTGACACTGAAGGGACTCAAACCCCCCAGTAGTGGGCCTCAAACCCACGCCTCCTGGGAGGACTTAACTCGTTAAAGTTTCCTGGGATTTGATTGTACTGCCAGTTTCAGAAAAATACTTGGGGATATAGAGTCACCCAAAATTGTGTATTTACTCTATATTCAAAGGTTTTTTGTTAAAACAAAAGGTTATATGTGAAACTAAACGGGGGGGGGGGGTGTGTGTGTAGCATAAACCAATTAAATTAATGCACGTATACAACAAAACTAATCCTGATAGTAAGGATCATGAGACAACCTTGGGGGAGATTTGCAAAGTAATCAACTAAAGGCAGAAACGGAGATAAGAGATATAATTTGCAAAGACTAACATTTTAGAAACATCTCAATCTGTTTTCTGTAGAATATACTGAAAAACACAATTTTGCTTGCTCAGACATTAACTGTGTATAACCCAGAAACAGGCACATGAAATGAATCACCCTTTTAGTCCCTCCTTTTATCCCAACGGGATAACACTATATAGAATATTCCCCTTATACTGGCGGAGTGTAGTAATGGGAATCAGTGGAAAAGATTGTCATTATTAGTAGATTAGAGATGCATGGCAAACAGCAAAACCCAACTAAGCAACAAACGGCTATAATTTATCCCAAACCCCACATATCAGGTAGCCACCCAAAGATCCAGTCCCACCAATTACCAAAAACAACCTGTTTTTATTCCTGACGCCAACTCATGCAAAGATTGGATATGTGACTGGATAGAAGTAGTATGATCAGTTAGATTAAAACAACACATTCCCTTAAAATGTTTGCTTTTTATTTGGGTTTGGGTTTTTATTAAAACTAGAGAGAACTACTATCATTGGGATCAAACCTGTGTGTGAGTACAAGTGTAAGCACATCCGACACTGTACTGACATTATTCCATTTTGCGTACAATTTTACCATTTAGACAAAAAAGGGATAATGTTCCTTCCTAAATAACCATTTTACATTATACATGCAGCCTACTTAGTTTCCATACTTCAATTTGTACATACATTCACATCCCTCATTTACACAAGTGATGGCAGCATATATACTGACATGCCTATTATATTAACAGTCAAGGAAAAGATTATTTGACCCTTCTCTTCAAATTTAGCAACAATCATTCAAACATTTTTTTGCAATGGCTAGTAACCAAACTTCCCTTTAAGCTTGACTTCTATTTAGGTCGTCAGTAGAACATGCAATCACAATGTCAAAGCTGATTGTTCCCAATCATCGGTAGCGTTTGAGAACCACCAGCTGTGCAATATGTCTGCAGGTGGCTCTCAAAGCTAGAATGTTTATCAATTTCCAAAACAGAAGGGGTAAACAAGCAGAACCCCTGTAATATAAATGGGCGGTTTTAAATTGGACATGTGCTTTTGCCCATGTAGACAAAAGCAAGATATTCACTTTAACAGTGACCCTACCAGCCCCAAACATTTCCCTTCACTTTACCACCACTCATCTGAATCGAAATGATCATTTTAACTATAATGTAGGTTTGTCAAGTATTAAACAAAGAAATGGTTTCAAAATTGAATGTATGTAATTTTTCCTGCAGGAGAGAATAGCAAAAGCCCATGGATCTCAGTGTGGGTTCTGCACCCCTGGAATGGTGATGTCCATGTACAGTTTGCTGAGAAACCACCCTGAACCCACCATGGAGCTGATTCATGAAGCTCTGGGAGGTATGAGAACTGCCTGTTTTCTTACTACTTGGAAAACAGTACAATAGCAGGACTGCAAAATCTGTTATATTGTAAAGGTGTACTAAAGAAAACCCGTGACCACCAGCAAATACTGAAACCTTGGTGCCTAACACTTCTTGTTATTTACTGTAAGCCAGTCAGTGTGATGGGTAGCCTGTTTAACCAGTAGTGAAGTGCAAGAGACAAGGACATGGCTATGTCAGTCACAATGGAAGTGGGTTGTTTCCATACACACAGATATAGGTTCTGGCTTTAGAAGATGCTCTGAGGTACACCAAAACATCTTCGGATACTAGTACCACTTTCGATTTTGGTTGTTAGCCAAAGGTTTACTTAAAATAGTCCATCTCTGGCCTTTGCTATTTGTTTGCCAGATATAAACAAAAATATGATAACTGCTTATTATAAAAAAACATTTGCCAAATACCGATACCGACCCTAATTTCTACTCTAACACACAAAAAGAGTTCATAGTGGAATGCTCTATTCCCATTCATTCTTTGTTGTTCACATTTTCTTATCTACTGCAGTTATGTGGAAAATATGGAATTTGCTCTTAAACAATATCCTTAAAGGAGAACTATGAGGTGAGTGCAATGAGACTGTCACAGGTCGGCTCAGTATATCGGGAAGTGAGCGAACACATACCGGCGTTCACTCACCTCTCGATCCTGTCACGTGTCTCTGCCGTGACAGGGGAGGGGCTGGATTCCCCACTCCCCGCTCCGATCCTCCAGCGCTGACTAGCGGAACGGACGGGGGAGGGGGCGGGTACAGCTGGATCTGCCTCTAGATAGGCAGAGCCAACTGTCACTCACGCAGCTGGGCGGATCCAGACATAATTGTCGGGATCCGCTTCAACTGCGGCGTCTCGGTATACCGTGAGCTGTAGCTCGCGGTATACTGAGCTTAGGGTGACGGGAGGACGCTAGTTTGTGTTCTCCCGTTACCCTAAGGAGAACTATGGGGAAAAGTCCTAACCCCATTTGTTCTCTTTTAAATTAGAACTCTAGACATCTATTTATGTAGTTTTGCATACAACTAGAACATTAAACTGTCTGGTTTTGGAATTTGTGAAGTTGAGGGTTTTTCACTTTACCAAAATATCAGAAATATTAATAAAACATCAGGACTTTGACTTCTGAGAGTTATGGAAGCTCCATTTAACTATCCTGAACCCATTCTTCTGTCTGAAAACTGCCTCTAATTAGCTGGAATTATGTTAGATATTGAACATAAAGGAAACCTAATGTAACGTCTCTGCAGCGCAAGCCTTGGATCACAACTGCGGAGAGGGTACTTGCGGTTTGATCAGTTGATGGTCTCAATTACTCACTTTAGTATCGTAGAGAAATATAGAAGACCTTTCACATCATATAAACCGTACTGAAAGGTTGTGTATGTCAACTGAAGGAAATAGGTGGGAGAGGGTTAACTTCTGCAGGGTTAGACTGTGGTGAGACCCGGTACTGCACAGGGAATCCCAGTAGACGTATACTAAGAGAGACAAGTGACTTCCTTATAATGACAGTCAGCTGGACTTGACTACAAGCAAGTTATACTGTTATTCCCCTGGTCACACAATACAGATTTAACAGTCCCGGCTTAAGTACGGATAGTACGGATACTTGCGGTTGGAAGAACACTCCTGGTATCTCCTATGGCTGATGATGGTGAGCATCAGTAGTCCTCTCTCTAGCCGTCCTGGTCGGCAAACTCAGACTTCCCCCTTGATGTGCCTTGGAGCTACCGCCTGAGTGGGGTTTGCGAGGTGCTGGTCCCTGGTTGCTGCGGTCTGCGGTTGCAGAGTGTGAATCTTCGGCGTTCACTGTTGCAAACAGTCGGACGCTGAAGATTCGTTTGGCCCCGTCTTAAGGAGCCTCGTGCGCCTGCGCTAATAGGAGGAGGAGCCGAGGGTCTACGTGCGCCGCGAGGAGACGCTACAGCCCGTTGTGCGCATGCGCGGTCCCGAGTCGTGATCCCGGGACGTAACGAGGTAGGCTTCTTACACCTAACCTTTATTACAAATACAAAAATGGTGAAATATGGTTTTCATATTAGTTAAAGTATTATTATTATTATTTTAATCTGTGCTGTCCTCACATTGAGTGCACCTACAAAATACAGTGGCAGCTGTCAGTGACATGGCTTTGTTTATCAACCATGCCACTGACATAGTGTCACTAATATGACTTGGTTAATAACAAAGCCATTGTGCCAACCAGAGTGTCAACTTGACAGTCATGCAACTAGAGGGAGATTTCCACACTGATGCTTACCTATTTCTTTCAAGACAGATTTTCTTTAAAAATGTAGTTAAGCTGCAAACATTTGGATTATTGGATTATTCAGGTGAATGCCATTTAAGGCCTATAGGCACCTGTAGGTCTTCCTGAAAACATATTTTCTTGCAGGAATAACAGCATACAAACTTTTATTTCACAAGCATGTATTTTCTCCTACCCTTTTTCCAGGTAATCTCTGTCGCTGTACTGGATACAGACCAATCATGGATGGCTGCCTGACCTTCTGCAATGTAAGCAAAAAGGAAAGAATCATCTCTTTGAAATGTGCTTCCCATTATCACACAACTTACTGTGATGTCAAACAACCAGCTGCACTTTTAACCAATAACAAACCTAACTTTACCTACCCGCGCCTCCTCTTTTCTCTCAATTAAGCTTTTATTTCACTATAAAGGGACATTTTTTTAGGGGGATGTAAGGAAATGTATGGAAGACATGCACATAATCTTGTATACAGCATGTGTATTTGGTACATAGAGAGACACTGTGACCTTGCCTGTATAGGGCAGATTGAAGTGTCTCTGTAAAGTGTATCCCCTAATCCCCATATACTAACCGTACCTGCGCTTTTTAGCAGCCTTTTGTTTCGATGCAGCCAGCAAATATACCCAGCACTTCAAATGTCGGAGGATGCCACTGTCCCTATACCCTGCCTGGGCACATCCTTATATTGCACAGTCCTTGGTCAAATAAAATATCCTAAAGTGATTGAGCATTATGGTGATCACAGTGATTTTACCAAACAGTCAGGGATTTGGCTGTTTTAAGAAAAGCAGCTAATATATGTTTAAGTTACAGTGGTAAATAACATTTGTTGGTCATATTAGCGAAATGTTATACAACCTCTGTCATGTTTTCAGTCTTTATTCCCATTCGCATGATTTGTCTTTGGCGTTCCGTAATTGGAACAGGAAGTGAGGGGAAATATCCCAAAGAGGTTCACAGACGGCAATTAAAACCCAGAGGTTCTGATTCTAATTCTGTCCTAAGCTGTTTTTTAAACTAAAATAGATGGCTAGTACTTTAATTTAAAGGTTATTATGGCCAATGTGTAAGTCTTATATTGTAAAGCCTGCATGTCCTACACCCAGTACTGCAGCAGTAAACCTTATAAGATTATTATTTTATTTTCATGTTTTAATTAAATTTTTTTTTTAGAAAAAGGATTGCTGTCAGCTGAAAGAAAATCAGTCTTCTTGTGTGAATGAAGATCCAAATAATATGAATGGAGTTAAAGGTCTACTACAGGAAACTAATAACTCTGCTTCAGCTTCTGTAGATGTAAGACACTTTTTTCACTTATCCATAGACATTCATGATTTATTGGGTATAAATTGTTTGTCCACACATCTGCATGCATATATTTTTTTCCAGATAAAATGCTTCCAGATTGATATAAAGGCATTGACAGTAGAGGTGCAGCGAAATAAAAATTTCAAAACCGAAATCAAAACAAATGTCAGGCCGAGACCGAAAAATGTTTTTTATTTTAACTTTTTCAATTTTTTTTACAATGTATTTTTTGTATTAATTTTTTATTAAATAGGTTTATTTTTTACTTTACTTTTAGGGGCTTTGGGGAAATATTAGGGGTCTAAACACACCCCTGATATTTCCCTTTTAAAATAGAAAAAGAGATTGGGGACACAAAGTCCTCAATCTCTTTTTTTCTGCAGCCCCAGTTATCAATGAACAGGAATCCTCTATACGGTGTGTTCCTGTTCATTCATAACATGAGAACATAGTGTGTTTACTATATCCACAATCATGAATGCACAGGAGGGGATGTAGATCACTTTCCATTCATTCATAATTGAGGCTATAGTCAACATACTCTGTCCTCAATTATTTACAAACACTCAGCGATCACTGAATGTTTGTACTCGCTCTCAGTTTCTGACAGCTGTCATCACAGGAGGCTGAGCGAGCGGAGCTCATCCTGCTGTGACCACACTGACTGTCTCCGCCCACACTGTTCTCTGATCTGTGACAGGATGCTGAGCGGTGCGGGGAGGAGAGACGCCGGCCGCTCACAACGCTCTCCTCCCACAGCGCTCGGCCATTCTGTGACAGTTTCTCTGGCACACACAGAGCAGCGCCCAGTGGGGAGGAGAGAATACACGGCTGCAACGCTGTATCGTCCAGAAAATGGCACTTTCTGCATTATGCCAAAAGTGCAATTTTCGGCCGATATGTTTCGGCGGCCAAAATATCAGCCTTGACTGTATAGGATTTATCAGGAGTTTCCTTTTTCTGTTTTATGATAGAATGGCACCACTCCATCCGCTTCCCCTACAAAAAATTATATAAAAGGGAAAAGGTATGACCAGGGCACAATGGATGCCTTGTGACCCCTGAACCTATTTAGCCTCTGTGTGTGCAGAAATGTATTTTCACACAAAGCATAATGCCGATGACTCCCAATATTTCTTCAAGATCTAGACATTGCCATCTGGTTGTGTCAGCCTTAAACAAAATCATTATTATTTCTGGGAGTGATCTATTTAGCTGAGAAGAAATCTTAAAGCAGCTCTGACGCTATTTACAAATATGAAAACAAAGTCCTTTCTTGCAAAGAGAACAGTTGATATTTACCTGTCCTGCTGCTCATGCTGTCAGTCTTCACCTTTAAAGAGCTGAGCTTGCTGGAGACTCTTCAGCATTTAAAAATTTTGGAGTGTTGGATAACTTGTCCCCCTCAGTGCTCTGTGGTTCCTAACGCCATCCCCACCCAACTACACAAGTAGGAGCCAGCAGATCGATCCATGGAATGTTGAGGAGGTCTAGGAAATGTCAGATGTTGAAGATTCTTTAGAAAGCTTAGCTCTGAACGAAAGTAGGCATGGATTTATAATGAAACGTGAAAATATTTGTAATTATTATCAGTGATTTATAATAATTCATATATTTAAGAACTGATTCTCTTTTGAAACCCAAAATTGCATTCATTCTTACGTATGGAAGCGCTCAGTCACAAGATTGACATTTTCTTAGAATAGGGCACATTATTACACACAATATAAGCTATCAGGTTTATTCACAAAAGGGTGAAGAGTTTGTAGAAGGCAGGAGAAGTGAACAATCCAGGACAACATAGCTGAACTGGAAAGTGAGCTGAATTGGAGATTTTTTTTCCAGATCAGCTATTTTGGCCTAGATTGTTCACTTCTCCAAACTCTTTACTCTTTTGTGAACAACCCTGCCCGTGTTGCCTAACACTGTATTTGTGTATGTGTGTGTGTAATATAAATACATTATAATGATAAAGAATTCTGGTTTGCACATAAGGGCTTTTGTATCTTTTGATATTTCCTTATTTGTAACTCCCTTATTAGCTTACCATTTCATCTCAGTAAAGACTAACTATTGTTTTTTTCAGATGTGCATAGGATTATTCGAAGAAGAGAGTTTTGTGCGCCTGGATCCAACCCAGGAGCTAATATTTCCTCCAGCACTCATAGTAAGCTTGTCCTCTATTTTTTTAGGTATCTTGGTGCTGCATGCGTTTTCATGAGAAGATTGTTGGAATTTGTACTTTGTGTGTAAATCTCATGGTGTAGGGGCAATGGAATTGGAATTAGCTGGAAGCCTTGTTTCTACGCCACTGTGTTTAACAATATTATTGACAAAAAAAACTTTCAAAATGCCAAAGAAACACTTTTAGACTTTTTCAATAGATAGAGCAATCTACAAAGTGCAGTACATTGTAGCAGCCAATCACATTTCGTATTTACTAACCTGATTCCAATACACTAAAATCTGCTTAAACGGTATGGGTTACTGCAATTTGCAAATGATCATAATGCTCAATATTGTTTAAATAGGCCAATCAGTGTAGCTTAGCACCAATGGTGGTACACAATCTGCTGTCAACAGTGGCGTATCCAGGGTATGGCACATGCCCTGGGCACCACTTGCTGGGGAAGGCACCATATTGTGGGTCAGCAAAAGTTTGCCAACCTACCGACACAGCTGACTTTTTTTCTATCCCCACCCCTTTTCCATACATACACATTTCCCCATCTGGCTCTTAGCAATCAGGGATGCTCTGGCCAGTGCGCCCCTAGCTTTCCGTCCAGCTCCTGGCACAGGAGCTTGGTGGGATGCCGGTCAGGGCGTCCAAGGTTGCATCTCCCCACCTGACTCTTGGCAATCATAGCGGGCGGGGAGATTTGTAGGCAGGCGGGGCACTCTGGCTGCCGTCCCACCCGGTCAGGGAGATGTGTGTGGCCCTGGTTGCCAGGATGCCAGGGGTGCAATTTGTTTTGTAGAAACGGCATCTGGCTGTCAATTTATGACCTTTTTCTTTAACAGTTCATTTCCCAGTAAGGCCTAGGAATGTAAGGTGTTGTGTTTTTTTTTCCACTTGTCAGCTAATGGACAATGAAAATAAGAAAAGTCTGAAATTTCAAGGAGAGCGAATTACATGGTTTGCTCCCGCCAGTCTCCAGGAATTACTGAAGCTCAAGGTTACATATCCAAAAGCACCACTTGTAGTTGGGAACACTATGGTTGGTAAGTGAGGAGTTATTTAGAAAAATACATGAAGATAGATAAATCAGTCTATAACTGATTATTTTGAAAGTATAATACGAGATTGAATAAATAATGTGACTTTGGCACCTGGTTAAGAACTTTTTTCAATGATCAAAGGAATAGAATAACCCATTAACCAGTCCGCTTTCAGTTATATATTTAGCTTCTGGTGTTTTTCTAACAAAACATTAACTCTGTATAGGTCATTCCTATGCATCAAAATGATGTAACAAAAAATCAAATACCAAGTTAAAGCAGTTATACAGGTTATATATCAACCACATGTTTTATGCATAGCATCCTAAAAGCAGAAATACAGAAAAATGATTGACAATTAAACTAGTATACAGTTCTGCTGATCATTCGTTAACTTTATCTTTTGAAGTATCATTTGTTTAAACTTTTTTTTTTTGAATTGGTAATGAATAATCTACTACCAGGTATATGGCCTTGTTTGAACACAAAGCAAATATTTGATTTACCTTGGCTGATTATCAATTTGTTGCAAAAGTACTGAGGCAGCTTCTGTTCAAATGAATGCATACGCATGTAAAAGTCATAATGTTTTATATATAAAATGAAAGGCCAGTGATTTGTTATAACACTATTATAGACACTACCACTGCTGACTCATTTGTGAAGCTTCATTTATCATCTTTTATCTTCCTTTACTACTTGGCTTGTTCTGTGGATTTGATTTACTAGATAGACTGTTCACTCTGCAAGGTAATTTGCACTTTGCAAGGGAATTTGCCATTAGTTCAATGAATGAGGTAAAGCTCTGCCAACTTCCATCACCCAGTTATGTGCAAGCAAAAATACTGTTTTTTTTTGTTATTTTCTTTACTCATAATTCTTTGCAAAGTGTTAAATCAACAAATGAATGGAGCTCAACCATTGAGACTTTTCAGGTGCTACATATTATGACAGGATATGTGTATTTTATGAATAAAACATTATTATATTGTTAACACAATTAAAGGATTCTGTACAATCAATATAAAAATTGCACCCCCAATAGCCCATACAGAACATAGTAAAAACCAAAACAAAATCTTAAAAATGATTGTAATTGTGATGTTATGACTACCGCCTGTTGTACTTTACCCTTATATTATCACCAATAATTAGGGATTGCTTTTATGGCAGTCCGTCCGTGCTTGTAAGATAGGGACCTTACTCTGTAAGCCCCTCAGAGGCACAGACTGATGTGCATTATGCAAAAGCACGCCAAACATTTCCTGCACTATATAAATAATAACAATAAAGAAATTGCTTGCAAATTTAAAAAATAATTGATCCTGGATGATCCTTCTGGACATGGCATTGTTCTTCAATGTTGGCATGTGTTTGTTTTTTACTGCTTCTTTTTTAAAAGTTAATTTATATATATAGTTTCTCTTTGGTCCACCAGTACACCAGTCCTGAGTTGTGTACGGGCAACTTGTGCAAGAGCACAACAAGTGTCAGCAGTTCCTGTCTAATATACCTTAATCCTGGTGTTCTGTGTGAGGTAACTACAAGTTTCAGCATACACATACATGCTGTCCCTGCTGACTAGTAATGATATATATTTAATGTTGCATTCATCTATCTACATATAGAGAGATGTATATCTATGGCTATCTATATAGCGACATGCATGTTGATGCACGTTTGTGGATATGCATATCCATGCATGTGCATATATCTGTGCATATATATGCATATATATCTGCGCATATAATGTGCAGATATATGCATAACATGCTTGTGCATTAGCATGCATATATCTGAATGGATATGCATATCCATACACGTATATGTATTTTGATGCACATCAATGCAGATATATTTTTGTTAATACACGTACATGGATATGCATGTTGATGCACATGAATGAATAGTCATTTTCATGCACGTGCATTGATTTGCATATCCATACAGATTATACATATGTTGATTTTATATAATGCACGTGCATGGGTGTGCATTTCCATGCATATACGTACACATACATAATATGTATATTTGTATATATGTGCATACCTATAAATGCATGTATAGATATGTATTAGACATGTGCGATTCGTTCCGAATCGAAATTCGGATGAATTTTCGGAAATTCGGACATTCGGATGTATCCGAATTCCGAATTACAGATATAACAAATGCAAACGAATCCGAATTTCCGTGTCCGAAATTCGGTAGCGGTAGTTCGTTCGCACGTTCGTTTCGTTTTCGTTTCTTATTCGTTTCGTTCGTTGCAGCAAAGACATTTGAGAAGGAGAAAAACATTTTTCCCCCTCAAATGTCACTTTGCTGCGAATGAACGAAACGAATAAGAAACGAACACGAAACGAACGTTCGAACGAACTACCGCTACCGAATTTCGTCCAAATCCGAATTCCGAATCCGAATTGACTTTCACACCCGAATCCCGAAAAACGAAATAACACAAATCCGAATTTGAAACGAAACTAAACAAATTTTTTGGCAGTGCACATGTCTAATATGTATTTGTATGCATAAATATGCATTTCTATATGCATGCATACATATGTAGATATGGATGTAGATACAGTAAACTACCAGTTACCGATGGGGATTGGTAGGTATCGGCTAACTGTAGTTTCTGGTTGCTTGAGAGTTAATAGAAACTAGACTGTAGCGTCGATTTACTAAAGGCAAATAGGCTGTTCATTTCACAAAGGAATTTGCATTTTTCAAGGGAAGTCCCTTTAGTGTAATAAATGAGGTGAAGGTCTGCGGACTTCCATTACCCAATCATATGCAAGCAAAAATACTGTGTTTAACCACTTCCCGGCCGGCCGTTGTAAAAAAACGGCCGGCCAGGAGCTTTCCCGCGAGCGGGAAATGCCCGTTATTTGAAAAGAGGCGGCGATGCCCGTTAATATACAAGTGATCCGCCGGCTATAGAGCCGGCGGATCGCTTGTATGAGGTCCTGTGATGTGCGCCCCCGGCTCCCCCCCTCCCGCTGTCAAGCTGGTCCCGGGCTCCGCTGTGCCCGGTGCGAGCCCGGGACCAGCATACGGCCTCTGTCACAGGGGATCAGAGGGAGCTCAGTACACGACCTCCTCCGGTCCCCTCTCCGCTGTCAGAATGCGGAAGTGGTGTATATTACATCACTTCCGCATTCTCGTGTCACTCTCCAGCTTCAGATGCTGGAGAGAAGCTGATCTCTGCTTCATCAGCTTCTTCAGGGGGGTCCTACGTGACATTTGGGGTCTTTGATGTCTCCATAAAGAGGACCTGTCACATATTTTGCTATCACATAGGGGGGCTAGAAAACCCCCTTATGTGATAGCAATAAAGTTAAGTGGAAAAAAAAAAAGGAAAACAAAATGTAAGTTCTCCCCCCAAAAAATGTAAAGTTACAAATAAAAAAGAATTAAATTATTATTATTTTCTTTTAAAGTCCCCCCCATACATATACGCATGCAAACATGCGTTGGGTGTGCATACGTGCGAAAACGACAATTTCGCCCATTACGCTGCACATGTTACATATCACCGCGAACGTCGCAGTGAGAGCAATAAGTCTAGGGCCATCAATCACTGATAACATTAAACTGATGAGCGGTAAAAGCTTTTAAAGCGTCGCCTATGGTCAATTTTGGGTATGGTAGTTTTTTGCAATTTCGGTAAAGCATGACATGTTTGGTGTCTATTTACCCGACGTGACCGCGTCTTTTATATTTTACCAAAAATATGGGTAATAATCATTGTTTCCTAACATAATGGGAAAAAAATTCCCAAAAATTTCAACAATTTTTCCTTAATATAGTAAAAAATAAAACCCCCAGTGGTGATTAAATACCACCATAAAAAAGCTCTATCTGTCCCCAAAAAATTGTATAAAATTAATTTCAGTACAGCGTTGCATTACGGAATAAACGTCAGTCAAAGTACCGCAGCGCTGAACACTGAAAAATGGCCTGGCCAGGAAGGGCATCTAAACACCTGGTCTTCAAGCGGTTAAATTTGCCTTGCACCTGGTTGGGTATTCTTTGATATTTCCCCACATTCACCAAGCTAAAGGAAAAGTCTCCTGCAAAGTGAGCAGCCTATTTAGTAAATCAACCCCTGTGTTACCATGACATACAGTAGGTCACATTGCATTTTACTTTTGTTCCTTGTTTCCAAAATGTGATTTAACCCTTTCGCTGCCAAGGACGTATGGCATACGGACCTAACTAGCAGTGCAGCCCTGAAGGTATTTGGCACATTTCTACATAAGATAAATACTTTCCCTGTGCCTCAACTACATCTCTTTGATGTTGTTTATTTTCTAAGATTGACTTGGATACAAATTTGAATTGTTTCCCAAACTTCAGTTATGTCACAAGGTTTATTGTGCCCTATTACCTTTTGGCCTGGGTTTACATTACCTTTACCTATTACCTTGCCTGGGTTTTCTGTATTACCTTCCGAAATGTTGAAATCTGTTATAACTTTCATCTGCATTCCCTTCTGTGTTTTACTAGTACAGATAATAATTACAATGGTTAGCCATAGGCCGTACCCTGTCGCTAACTAAGCGAATCATGATCTAGATGTAGAAGTGAGGAGATTAAGAGGGGACATTATTTTAATGTACAAAATGTTTAGTGGTGAGGGCAACATCAGCAATAAACTGTTTACAGTAAACTCCATAACAAAGACTAGAGGCCACCACCTAAAACTGGTGGAGAAAAGATTTAACCACAAGGGGCGTAGGGACTTTTTTTCAATTAGAGCGGTTAGGGTCTGGAAATCTCTGCCACAAGCAGTGGTATCAGCAGAGAGTATTGAATCATTCAAAAAGCATTTAGATACCTTCCTCAGAGACCGTAACATACAGGGGTACAGGGACTCTTAAAAACAAGGTCACAGGGACTCCAGTACACACATGCAGAATCACATACAGACACACAAAGGTTGAACTTGATGGGCCTGTGTCTTTATTCAACCTCAAATACTATGTAACTATCTAATTATTCTCCATCTCACAATAGCCACTAGAATACAGAGAATCACACACCTAAGGTCTGTATATTAAATCTTTATGATCCCTCTAATGCCTGGCCAGTGCCAATAAGGTGACCATATTCTTTCATAGCAATTCAAAATAGCAGAAGAAACACGCCTACATAGATAATTATTAAAAGGTCCAGTTTATTTAAAGTACATTTAAGACACGCTTAAGCATTTTGGTCGGAGGTCTTTATTAATAGAGATATACAAATTTAATTTAATTTGTAAGAAAAATTCAGCAGCAGTCAATCCTAATCTTGCCAAAAGTTTCACAGAGAACCACAATGAAGATACATCTGGTCTTACATTCTAAGAATTAGAAACAAATGACCCCTAATAACAGGGTGGAGATCTCAAAGCTAAACTAATATCTAAAGAGGCATTTTGGATATATTTGCTGCAAATCAATTTACCATTAGGGCTAAATGTCAAATGGGATATAAACCTGTATGTATGTACAGTGTGTATCTCCATTGTGGGCAAACATTTTTTTGTATATCAGTAATCATAACACACCTTTTGGGCTCACTGTACACTTCTCCATTTTGTCTGCAGGTAGCAGCAGATTTGCCCATTGGCAGTAAAGGGAATTTGTCAGCATTTGTAGGGGACAGAAAATACCCACATGTTTTGGCATATGGGTAGAAGCCTCATTTGGAGACCACAAACAATTGCCCTGAAATGACTGCATCTTCCATTTTGGTCATTCAGTATTCAGGAAAAAGCTTTGAGCTTTGATAGTCAGGGACACCCATACATGAACAAGTTATTTTCACAGAAGATGCAGAATAACCTTTCATGGCTAGTAATCCGTCCTTTATCCTAGCATATGGCATCTTTGGTAAATTGTGTTTTATGTCAAATCGTACATTCCAAAGCAATCTAATACTTAACAAAATGTAAACTGTGAAGTTAGGCCCCGGCAATATCTATGACAAGTCCTATAATGCAACCCACCAACTCTGATCAAAAGCAGACAGATCTTTATGACATTGCTGTGCATTTTTCCCTGTCAGTCCGTGTCTATTTATCTCAATCTCTGTGTGTCAGTATCGTCAGTTTTGGTGTATTTAAAGGAATAACTTACCTCCTGCAATTCAATACATTGGATATTAGAATTCGCCAAGCGGTTCAGTGACCTTTTATAAATAACCTTTCTCTGTCATGCATTGCAGTTATCTGACCATTAATCTCCTCTGATGAATTCGAATATTCTTATATTTTTTAGTATGAGGTACATTATCCCAGATGTTGTATATTAGCTAGTAAAGTTTTCTAACTTTTTTCTTGTTTTTTTTTTAAGGTCCAGAGATGAAATTTAGAGGGGTTTTTCATCCAGTCATCATCTTCCCTGGAAGAATAGCTGATCTCCATGTTGTGACTGAGGATGATACAGGTTAAGTAGGAACTATTTTGCTTTTAAAGCTGAACTCCATGCTAAACAAAAATGTTGTCTAAATATAAGAGCCATGCGTATTTTTACTTGGGATATCAATATCCTTTGCATATTTCTGCAGGAGTTTGTCTTTCTAAAAGACATCAATATTTAGTGAACCTGAGCAGGTTCAAAAGGGAACTAGTGCAACAACTATGTAGAATGACAGGCACCCTGTGATACCTGTGGTCTGTGTTAGTCTTAAAATCCCTATATCTCTGTGGAGTCCTTTAATTCCTATGCAAAGGCTGGACACAGGGCCTGAAAGTTGAATTTAAAAACACTCCACTTAACCCTACCAAGGCTCTAGCGACATCAAATAACAAGAGGTGAAAATTAGCACCAGGAGCGTAAAGGACTTAATTCAAACTTAAAAATACGTTGAGGTTCTGTGCACAGCTCGGTTCTAGGATCAACATAAATACAAATCAGAAACTTGCAGGTCCCCAAGGTTAAGGCTTCAGTACTGTAGTTACCTGAGACACCATGTAGACCAGGTCATGTAAACTTTAGCATTATAATTTTATCATTGTGTGTAAATGTTTTTAAAAAAAACGGGTTTCCATGTATAGTTGTTAATTATCTCAATATATGAGAGCAAAATGTTTTATTTGTTTTAACTAATTGCTGAATGAAAACGATAGACTCTCTGCAACAATGATTGGTAGCACGAGACCGTGTGACCTACGCTATCTAGGCTAAAAGCTGGCAAACTGCCGTGCTCTGTTTATGGCAAGAGAGAGGTATCTTTTCACTCAAACATAGGTGATTTGTAATTAAGTGATTTGGCAATGCTGATATTCGGATTTATGTGAAGTGTGAATTTTATTAATAGGTCCACGATAAGCTACCAATTTGATCTGAATTAAAAAGCATCAGATTCTACAATGATTGTCTAACCCAGTGTTTTGTTTTATAGGAATAATAGTGGGAGCAGCTTGCAGCCTGACAACATTGAAAGCAACCCTAGCTGAAGCTGTCTCTGCACTTTCCGAAGACAAAACCAAGCTGTTCAGAGCCCTTCTGCGGCAACTTTCTACTCTAGGAGGTGCCCAGATCAGAAACACAGCTGTAAGTATGTGCAATGTACTAAAGCTGACCTTCGAAAAGCAGATGCGTTTCTGTCAACAACAGGCAAGAAGATATCTCTTCTGTGTTGCAGGTACCCACCACTGTTTCTTGTGTGATGCACCCAGCAGAAAGTTAAAACTTTCCTTCTTTCTTTTCTGCTGGGTTGAAGAGTGATTCTCCAACAAGCTGGAGAACCTCTGTGAGTGTTAATGAGAGCCTCAAATTCCATAGACCTAGTAATCACTGTCAAAGCATCAGATTGGATATGATTTGGTCAGGATGGAGCAGTTTATGACGACTCCAATTTTTATACGAAACATCAGTCAGCAAGCTCTGTCATTAATTATTCATCTCAATCCCTTTCCAGTCTTTAGGAGGAAACATCATCAGCCGCTCTACAACCTCTGACCTGAACCCGATACTTGCAGCAGGAGGCTGCTTTCTCAATTTTGCCTCGACAGGTAATGGAGTTGAAACTTTTCTGGTCTTTAACTCTAACTTTCTAAAATAAAATGGTTGTTACCAAAAATCATTTTTTAAGTAATGTATGTATATATAAATATATTTAGGATGAACAGATGACAATAAAAGTAAACTTTTATGGTGCGTTAGTTAAAATTAACAAATTAGCAGCCTTGACAGTGAGAAGGGTGGTCACAACTAAGGCCTATATAGTGTATTTTCTTGCCTTAAGAATTAGGCAGGGAAAGGTCACCTCTCATGTGACCTTTATTAGGAGATGTCTGCTGGAAGGAGGGGGAGATGGTAAAAAAAAAAAAATGCAGTTTCCAATCGGGTAAGATACTCCAATTTCCACTTTATCTATGTTCTCCATCCTTTAGTACGTGCAATGCTCCATTAAATTACTGTACACAGTGTTTCATCCAGTTAATACATGTACTGTTGCACTGAATAACTGCAGCTACCCAAACCAGTACTATTATTAGACACTCACCTGCAGGACTCCATTTCAGCCAGCCAAAGAAAGGGCCACACAGTGAAGACCTCTTGAGCAGAGCTGAAGATAAGTATTTAGCTATGTGATTTTCACTAAAGGTGTATAGGGAAGCAGTAAAGGACAATGTCACTTTAATATAAAAGATTTTGATAAATGGGCAAATACAACTAGAAGAAAAAAACAATGTTGAATTTCATATTGAATTTGGTGTTAAGGTAGCAGAGGCTTGTAGAGTGAAACAGCTTTAATATTTAAAGTATATCTATCTTGTTCTGATATCCCATTTGAGTTAACAATAGTGCACACTATGAAATGATTAAAGCCCATGTCCAGATGAACCTTTTTTTGTTTTTGTTAGATTATGAAAGGACTAGTACCTTGGTCAGGTTGTTATTGCCTTCCATGTCCCCATTAGGAACATTCCCTTAACTTTCTGAGCAGCATGGTGAAAGAGAACATCCTCTGCCAAGTCCTAATTGCTGTATCCAGAGTTTTAACCATTGCCCACTCTAATTAAAACTGATTTTTGCAGTAGATGCATCTGTCTACTGCAGCCTTTCTCAATGTTTTTACCCCAGTGGAACCCTTGAAACATTTTTCAGAAGAACTCTTGCTAAAAATTATACCTATAATTTGCAGTACATTACCATAATCATCTAATTGTAGAATGTTTTTAATGTAGGAATAAGTAATATGGCATATCTAGCATATTTAACACCCTGGGCACATCATTTTTATTCCCTCCTGCTCTGTACAACAACACTTTTAGTAATAATTCTGAAATTAAATGAATAATATCAACAAACTCAGACAGAAAAAATTGCACTGTTGCCTAACATTAGTGGTCAGTACTCTTGTAGAAGTGCCCCCTTGCATTGGTGGTCATTGTAGGTAAGAGATCATTTCACCAGTGCTCACAAGAAACCCCTAAAAACCTCAGATGGAACCCTAAGGTTTAACAGCACCCTCGTATAGAAAGGCTGGTCTACAGTTGTCTGCAATACCTGCAAGGATCTATGACTCATCTATCACTCCACCATTACAGAAAACCTGATTATTACTGAGGTTCTATATAATAATGTATGCATAGAGATGATGTCCCATTTTTTGAGGTAAAAGCTTTCATTTCTACTTTCTATCAGATGGTGCCAGACAAGTTCCTTTGGACGATTCCTTTTTTTCTGCATCTGGAAAATCTTTCCTTAAAGCTGAAGAAATCTTGTTGTCTGTACATATACCATACTCCAGGAAGGTATGGTAAACTCTTTAATATGCTTACAGATGAGGGCAGATGTTCAGTGTATTCAGTAAATCAATTATAATGTTAAAGTGCAGATAAATAATTGCTGCTTACTATCAGAGCCCACACTTTGCTCTTTGCCGTATTGAACAAGCCCAATACAGTAAAAAAAAAGTTACAAAAAAAAATGATATTAGAGATAGCATTATGCTCTTTGTTTGAAGGCAAAGTTCAAACCTCACCACCCAGCCAGTCACCAAAGATATATGGATTTTTTTCCATAGGTTATCTTGGAGCTAGAAATATAGTATGTAAAAGGTAAGGTCAGAACAGGATTTTTATACTGTGTGTCTGATTGAGATATATATAT
>NW_017307572.1:479971-486104 GCF_000935625.1 Nanorana parkeri
CTAATATTTTGGTTTCTAGCACAAAATACATCTTAATGTTTTGGTTTCTAGCACAAAAAAGTATCATCACGTGATGCAAGCAAGTGTTTTTAAAGTATACATTAAAAAAAGAAATGATATACCTAAAAGTAATTATTGATCAGTAACTCTTGGTAAAAAATTATATAAAAGGTTAAATCAAATAAGAGGTCCTCCAACGTTTTTAACTCATTCCCTATATTCAAATTTGAGGAGCTACAGTTGTTCATAATAATGTTAAATATTTAAATAATAAATTAAGCAGTCTTTGGTAGATGCAGTAGAAGTGAATACTTCAGGTTCTGAGCATGCAGCTCTTGAGAAATCACTCTATTACAGCAAACTACAGTAAGCTGAATTCTGTTGGAGATATGAGTTGCAGCACATTTTTTGTTTGTTTGTCCTTTGTGTGAAGTTAATGCTTTTGTGGTCTTTAAATCCTTACATTTGTTGGTATGAAACCAAAGTAGCTCAGATTAGCCATTAAACCTATCCATTGCCAATGCTGATGAATGAAGTACATGGTGTAAATTTATCCTACCCTGATTCTTGTTCTTGTTCGCAGGGAGATCATTTATCAGCTTTAAGACAAGCCCAGCGTAGAGAGAATGCACTGCCCATTGTCACTGCTGGAATGAAAGTTCAGTTTGAAAAAGACACAGACATTATCAAAGACATTCGTATATTTTACGGCGGAGTTGGAGCAAGCACAGTGTGCACAAAAGCCACCAGTAAAGCATTAATTGGAAAGTAAGCCAATAAAAAAAAGTACAAATATTGAAAAAACTTTTTTTTTTATGAACTAGCAAAAAGCTAGAAATCAAAATAATATTTTTATTTTAATATGTTGACTTCAAAATGGTTTTGGACTTACAGGCTGTGAAAATAGAGGCAAGGGTACCAATACAATTTGTGGTCAGCCATCCAGTCCAACTAGTGCTTGGATTGGAGGTGTCTTGATGTTCTGTAGGTTTGGTTGTACATATGAATGACTCAAACTGTTAGGTGAACATATAAAACCCTTTATCATCTGGATAAGGCAGACATTGTGTGCAGACAATAGCAGTGGTTGCACAGTGACCACATGTGCACAGATGCCATCATCCTTTTTCATATTAAAATGTTTATTGAAAGTTTTCAGAATATAACAAAATACATACATACAATACAGTGAGCATACATTAAGACAATCACACTACATACGATATCCAAGGTAAAGGGGGGGGGCACAGGAGACGTAGAGGTATGGGGGGACCTGGTCGGGGTGCCTTTGAGTAAGCGTGGCGCAATATGCGCATTCGGGCATGTGGCCAAACAGTGCATAACAATACAGTGATGGAACCTCTCAATGGAACATGATAATCATTTTACCGGAAGCGTAGTATGTTAGGGTAAGAGACAATAGCCAGTTTTACAGAGTTACTAATAGGAAAAAAAAACTAAAAAACAGGTTTTAAAGCAGACCATATCACGCAGATAGCATTGAGATATATTCATCCTGAGTTTTAAAGTGCAGCCATCTTGCCCAGGTCGTGTAAAAAGTGCTATATGTGTCCTTACTAGAGTGATGGAGTTCTTCCATCAGACGCAAATGATCCACCCGTGTCAACCACTCTGCCACCGTGGGTGTTTGGTTTGAGCGCCAGTGTGTGGGGATAAGAGCTTTCGCTGCATTGAGCATAAAGGGAATTACAGATCTCTTATACGAGCGCATTGAAAGGGGGTTAAGATGGAAGAGGCACAGCCAGGGGTCCATGTGTGTAGGTATACCGCTAATGGTGGAAATGAGACGGGTGACGTCCCCCCAGAACTGTTGTATGTGCTGGCAATCCCACCATAGGTGAGCATACGTGCCTTGAGCTCCGCATAATCTCCAACACAGCGGGGAGTTTGCCCGGTTGATGGCATGGGTGATGGTAGGTACCTGATACCACCTAAATATCCTTTCCAAATCCTATGGCGACCCCACGCCCCCGCTTATCAGTGTGGAAAGTACCCAGAGTGCAAACGTAGGGCAGAATCATGAGAGATATGAGTCTCCTGCAAGAAAACCACGTCAGCCCGCAATCTTTGTAGCTCAGCCAATACTTGGTGCCTTTTAGCGGGAGATGCCATCATCCTGTGGCCAAGTTTTTCATCCAGCTCCATTGATACTACATATTGCATGGATACTGTGTAAATATTTGGTGAATTGCTATCTATACTTAAACCAACTGTTGTCAAGGTTTAGGAATTTGGTGTTTAGGCCCAAAATGATATACTCTGTCACACAACTGGCCTAAGAATGGGCTTAGATTGTTTAGGTGCATGATGTTGTTGAAGCTGCATGTTAGATGATAGCTTAGTAATGATAATAGGAGAAATAATTGCCTTTTATTACGTTTTAGGCACTGGAATGAGAACATGCTAGGTGAAGCCTGCCAACTAATTCTCAATGAGGTTTCTCTGCCACCTTCAGCTCCTGGTGGGATGGTTGAATACAAGAGAACATTGATCATCAGCTTCTTTTTCAAATTCTACCTGGAGGTACTGCAGACACTGGACCAGCTGGTAGGTTTATAAAGGATCCCCAAAGAGATTCATTTTCACTGTCAAACATTTGTACTGAAATCATCATTGCCTTCTTTCCCAGGATCCTAGTAATCCAGATTTCAGTGCTCTGAAGAGGTTGCAGTCAACACCTGTGGCGCACACTCAGACTTATCAGGTAAAAAATTAAAGGGATTCTATAACAGAACCAGGTTCAACCTAAGTAGAGGAGAAAGAAATGGTGAGAGCAAGGAAATGCCACTAAGTGTAACTTGTGTGCACAATGTGTGGAATCCAACTAGCCGATCACTCATCTCATAATATTGCTACTTTGCACATGTATCAGTAGAAAAAAGAGCTTAATAAACTGATCTCTGTAAGATGAATTCTTCTTTTGATCATTCTGGTCATGTATAGGAAAGCAGTACAGGTTTGTTGCTGTTGAACCCAGCATATCTTGTATAACTAAATGAATTTTAACTCTTGCTGCAGCACTTACCAGTTAACAAAAAAAACCCCATATGTAATACTGTATATACAGCCTGACTGCTTATTTATTATATTCATTACAGCAGTAATGAATATCAACAATGGAATTGGGGTATAGGAATTCTGTAAAGTGACCCATGAATTTCTTCTACTAGAATGTCCCTCAAGATCAGTCTTCCCAGGACCCTGTTGGAAGACCCCTTGTGCATCGTTCTGGAATCAAGCAAGCCACAGGAGAGGCAATTTACACAGATGATATGCCATGTGTGGATGGAGAGCTCTTTTTGAGATTCGTCACCAGCTCCAAAGCACATGCTAAAATCATGTAAGTCAGAAGACAGCAGACATATTTAGAGATTGGCTGATAGTATTTAGATCAAAACTAAATCCTAAACACTCTTATGCAGCATCACGTGTCCTAAATTTCATTGTATAAATGATGTAATTACTAGTAATTGTTGTAACATTATAATATGCTACTTCCTGGTATAACTCTTTATTTTAGCTGAATAAAATACCTAATAATAAAGATACTACTAGTTTTGTCACGTTATAATTTTCTTGTTCTTTATAAGACACCTTATATGCGTCTGTGTCTCTGTTACTTTAGATCTATGGATTTTTCTGAAGCTCTTGGTCTGCCAGGTGTAGCTGCTGTTATTACAGCAGATGACATTCCTGGCACCAAAGAGTGTACTAATGATGATGGATCAGCGCCCTTACTGGCACAGGACAAGGTATAAAAGGGTTCAAATGTTTAAAATGCGCACTGTACATATGAATATATTAGTGTTTGGCTTTTTAGGCTTTTACACCTACAAGTTTGCTGATCTGTATGCCCTCTGGAACTTCATGTATACCTTTCCACTCAATAGGTACATTCCAGCTACCTAGCTGCCATAGGGGAAGAAAGTGCAAGAAATGTGCAGTGATGTTTTTTTTTTTTAAGAAAACCTGTAGCAATAGAACTATCATTTTTAAAAGGGCAGGTTAGCTTTGGAAGCCTTTTTTTTATGTGGCTTTTGGGTAACTGTAAATTGCACTCCTCCAAACTAAGCCCTCATTTTCCCCAGACATTACCCTGAATGTGCAGAAAGCTGCCCTATCAAGACGTACATCAGACATGTGCCCACCTTTACTTCAAGGATGTATTACATCAGACGTCATTACATAATATTTCAATTCGGCTAGTGTAATTGCATGACATCTGTATTTGCACTGATTTGCTGCAAGCCAACTGAAAGTTGAAATCAAGCTTGCTGTGATAGTACAAGCTTTGTAATCTGATGAACGAGAAGGAGGCAATTTGGTGGGCCTACAAGAGGGACATTGCCAGGCTGGTTCAAAAGCTTTGAAAATTTGTAATTGCTCTCTTTTTGCTTTACAATTATATAGCATTGCAGGGGTGGATAGATCATAAGATTAAAATGTGCATTACTTAACAAAACTTTAGGCAAGCAAGATTCCTATGAGTCTCTAACTGCATATCTATCTGTTTGGCTGGACATGTTAAAAGTGACGCTGTCAGTCAATTAAAAAAATTGAGCTGAAAGTCTCCTGTGATAGAAGAGCTAATATACTCACCTCTCTAGCAGCCCATGTCTCCAAACTTCCCTCCTTTTCACTGCTGCAGCCTCCATCAGTCCCTAAAGCATTAACACTTCACAGAGGTTTGGATGTCTGTGTCCCATGTCGTGCCACAGTGGTTTGATCCTTCAACCTTCCACATCCCTACTCAACATTTGACTGACCTTCCAGGAAGTGTTGAATCCCAAAGAGTTATATAGAACCTGCAATTTTGTAATGTGGAGAAGGTAGAAGACATGAGCCACCAGAGGGATGAACACAAAAGCTCTTTAATTGTAGAAGAGTTGCATCTCAAATTTGACACGGTCTCTTTAATACCTGCTCATATTTTCTTTTAGGAAATATTTCATTTTTACAATGATGTAACTGGGACTTCTATATACCTGATTGTTTCTGTTTTGTAGGTTTTCTGTGTGGGACAATTGATCTGTGCAGTGTTGGCTGACACCCCCGGACAAGCAAAGAAGGCAGCTGCCAAAGTGAAAATAGTCTATGAGGATATGGAGCCAGTGATTTTCACAATAGAGGTATGCAGAAGCCATTCATTACATACATTTATATATAACACAAACTAATGTGGCTAATTGATCTAACTTCTTCATTGGTTCTTCTAAATATTAACACTGCCAATACAGGAATCAGTAAATGTTCCTTTACACATCTGATTTCAGTAAAAAGCATAGCCCCTTTATCCTTTCATAGGCAATGGTACAGTGTATTACTGTAGTTTAATCCACTAGAACATTTTTTAACCATTTCATTACATTGCTAACAGGATAATTGCATGATGCGCAATAATTTTTTTTTCATCTCAGGAGGCCATTAATCACAATTCATTTTACAAGCCTCAAAGACAGCTAGAGGTGGGGAACTTGGAAGAGGCATTTCAGACTGCTGATCAGGTGCACGAAGGTAGAGTACATCTTGCTGTATTACAGGAATGTAGTGATCGATTCAGAAAAAGTATTTGCTTAAGAAAACTGTATATGGAGAGGCTTAAAGCCAAACATTCTGACAGATTTAAAGTAGTACTAAAGACTAACTGTTTTTCACCTTAATGCATTTTCTGCATTAAGGTAAAAAACGCCCTGCTACCTTTCCTTTTTTTTAAATGAACTAAATGGTACAATAAAAAAAACAAAAAACAGCATATGAAATAAATTGCCATATAGAGTGCTGATTTAAAATACAAAACATGTCACTTGTTTAATGTCACTTTAAGGTCTACATACATCTTGTACATACCTTCATTATAAACGAAAACTGTATTATGTACTTTTGCTTGATGGAGATTAAATGCAGACCAAAAGAAAACACATTCACACAAATTTACAGTAATGAATATCCTGCTAGAGTATTTCCATGGCCTGGGTGTTAAATCTGGAAGTTGGAAGAATTTCCCAATAAAACAGGGACACATTACATCTATTTGTCTGCTTAGACTGTATAGGCAGGAGAGAGCTATATTCTCAACTGGTGACTGAAGGGAACTAATATATATATAAAATAT
>NW_017307572.1:486363-488543 GCF_000935625.1 Nanorana parkeri
TATATGTATATATATACATATATATATCTCAATCAATCATATATGTTCATATATATATTTCAATTGCAGGGGAAGTCCACATTAGTGGCCAGGAACATTTCTACATGGAAACACAAAGCATCCGGGCTGTACCCAAGGGAGAAGATGGAGAGATGGATGTCTACCTGGCAACTCAGGATCCAACAAGTACACAGGTAATATAAAGAAATATATACTTTATATTACTTTGTGCTCCATGAATTGGTGGAGGTGTAGTTCCTGCAGATGGCGGTATTGGTTATGGGAGGTGTGCGGTGCCTGCATTGTGGCCTTCTGTATCAACATGTTCTTACTAAGAACCAAAGTTATAAGTACACGGTGATTTATTAGGCTCTATGTGGTTTGCGTCATCCTAAAACAAAATGATCATTAATTTGAAGTAACATTTTTCCTACTAGACTACTCATCTATTTTTAAAATGTAAGAGTTTCTCTGGGTAAGAAGCAAATCCAATACACTATTTAATAATACTATACAGGAAACAGTGCAGCTTCTAAAGTTAAGAAAGTCAAGTCTTTTTTTATGATAGTGAGCCTAAAGGAGAACTATGGGGTTAGGGCTTTTCCCCATAGTTCTCCTAAGGGTAACGGGAGGACACAACTAGCGTCCTCCCGTCACCCAAAGCTCAGCTACAGCTCGCGGTATACTGAGACGCCACAGCCGGAACGGATCCCGACAATTCTGTCTATCTAGAGGCAGAGCCAGCTGTACCTGCCCCCTCCCCCGTCCGTTCTGCCAGTCAGCGCTGGAGGATCGGACAGGGAAGGGGGGAATCCCTGCTGGGCGCCGTGAGTGACAGTCACGGCTCTCTGCACGGATAGATAGAGAAGTGAGCGAGCGCCGGTATGTGTTCGCTCACTTCCCGATCTACTGAGCCGACCTGTGACAGTCTCATTGTCACAGGTCGGCTCAGATTATGAGGCTGAGTGAAAATCACTTGCCTCATAATTCTCCTTTTTAAAGGACCTGTGTTGATGGACTAGCACTGCTTCTCTCTCCATTCACATCTATAAGAGTACAAAAGCAGCTTGAAGCAGGTCCAGTGCAGGTCAGTAGGTCAACTGGAGGTTGAATGCACCGCCAATGAATTCTGAATGATCTTGGAAGCAGCTCAAACTAATGTGAAAAATATGCTGCATTTGTAAATGCCAATTAACACAGGCCCTCAAGGGAAGAAACCATTTGGATTTGTACAGGTTTCCTTTGAGTTCAGGTTTCCTTTGGATTCTCAGTGTCAGATGGTCTAAACTAACCTCCTAACTGTTAGTGGCAGGGGTGCAGAGGAAAATGTGTTGGTGGAGATTGGTGTCACTGGGAATGCAATGGGATTCTATTAAACCTTTCGCTGCCAAGCCCTCCGGAACATTTTTCAAATCAGCTGGCCAAGCCATTTTTGAATTTTCTGCAATTTTTTCCTATTGATTTGATTTTCAACTGCTGCGTTGCTAGCGTTTGTAAAAGACCTCCCAAACCATATATTTTCTGAAAGCACAGGCCCGGTAGAATATGAACGTAGGATTGTCAAGAGATGACCTCATCTACATGAGTAACAGAACAATATTGAAATAAGATCACATCATTGTGTCCCCTTTCAAATGAGATCAGCATTGTTCTATAACACTAAGCTACCAGCAACAAAGCATTTTTCAGCAACAGGAACCTGCCACATATGAGAAGTTAAAATCAAAATATTTTTAAAAGGGGCAAACAATAAATAACAGAAGCGCCAGCGGCTTGTATCCAAGCTCAGAGAATGTCTGCAGTGATCTCAAAGCAAAAACCGCAAATGGGGCAGGCTCTCAGACAGGCTGTGGGGAAGCCTCAACTCTGGAAGAAACAAAAGACAAAGAGCGCCTCCATCGCGTGAAAACGTTTTAATAAAGTGGGTTTAAACAAGTAAAACCATACTCACAAAGGTAGAATTTGTACAGGCATAAATAGATAAAAACGTGAAAAGCTTAGCCCACCAGCTAGTCTTCCTCCCTGAGGTTAACGTTTCCGAGGCCACGCCTCCTTCGTCAGAACCAATCATTCTATTTTTAAAAGGGTAAATATGAAATATTGCATATGAGTATTTCAGGTTTATTTTTGCGGTGTCTTTCTTTTTTTTTTTTTTTTTTGAATAACATTTTCTTTATTTT
>NW_017307573.1:0-15421 GCF_000935625.1 Nanorana parkeri
ACCAGAGAACATATCAACGACCACTAGGGCATACTCAAACCACCCACTCTGCCTACTCGCATTTGGATGTGGTCAATTTGTATTCTCTGGAAGGGGTACAGGAGTTTTGCCAGATGCTTCTGTGGTGTCTTTTCTGTGCATCCCGGGTTGCACTTGGCACAGATAGCACATGATCTGCCAAAGTTGTTTGTCAATGTGGTGATTCCAGGTGCTGTATAGTACTTGTTGATGAGGGAGTTCATAAGGTTCTTCGACAGGTGGGCTGCTCCATGTGCCCACTGGACCACTGCTGGATACAGACTTCTGGGTAGGCAAAACTTCTTGTTGCACTAAAGCAATCCATCCTTTAGAATTGCTCCCTTCTTCTTCCAGGCTTCTTTTTCCTCTGGGCTTGCAGTTCCCTGGAGTTCCTTCAAGTGGTCTTTGTTCGCTGGCAGGGTCTGTAGATTCAGAACTGGAGTAGAATCTTCTCCTGGTACCATCTCTCCTTCCACTTCACGTGTGCCACTTGCTGCTTGTTTGGCCGCTAAGTCTGCCAAATGATTACCTCGAGCTTCCTGTGATTTGAGTTTGCCGTGAGCTTCAAGATAGCCACTTGAGTTGGCAGAAGTAGGGCATCCATCAAGTCCTTGATAGCCGAGCTATGTTTTACTGGTGTCCCTGCCGCTGTCAGGAATCCCCTGGCCTTCCACATCACTCCAAAGTCACGTGCAACCCCAAGGGCATACCTTGAGTCTGTATGGATGTTTGCTCTTTTTCCTTCAGCCAGTCTGCACGCTGTGGTCAGTGCTTGTAGTTCAGCCTCTTGTGCAGACATCATTGATGGCAGGGCTGCAGCTTGCAGGACTGTATCTTCAGTGGTCACTGCATAGCCTGTGTGGTACTTGCCTCGCTCATCGACAAACCTGGAGCCACCAACAAAAAGTGTGAGGTCTTCACCGCCTCCCCCCTCGAGAAGTGGGAGGAGAGTGGAGGGGTTTTAGCGTGTTGCAACGCATCAGGGTGATATTCGGGCCGTGGACAGGTGTTTGGGTTGAACCTGGTTGAATATAGCAGCAATGTCGTGGGGTGCAAGCAGGATAAGGTGATGGCCAGGACTAGGTCCGAGGTCTTGTCAAGCAAGGCTTGAGCAGCAAAGACAGCTTGGAGACAGGAGGGGCCTCCTCTGACCACTGCATCCAATCTGCAGGAGTAGTAGCCTATTGGGGCGTAGGCGGTTGCTGTGGGACTGGGTGAGCACACCTGTAGCATGTCCTTGACGTTCACACACAAAAAGCTTGAAGGTCTGCTCATAGTCTGGGAGTCCTAGAGCAGGAGTTGATGAAATAGCTTGCTTGAGAATCTCGAAGTTGGAGATTGCTTCCGGGAACATTTGGAAGGGATCAGACTTCAGAGCATCATAGAGAGGTGGCATCAGCAAAGAGACTTCCGGGATCCATGCTCTGCAGTAGGAAATCAGCCCAAGAAAGACATGGAGCAGCTTCAGGAGATCATCCACATACTGAAGGAGGGTCACTGTTGGTTGTTTCTTCTGCCATGCATCAAGTATGGTGGCCATGGCTTTTGCAAACTGACTGGGAGAGTTCTGTGCTCTTTGTGGCATGACCGTCCAGGTGTATTGTTGTCCATCATGGGTAAATGCAAAGAGGTATCTACAGGGGGGGATGAAGGGGAACGCTTGAAGAATGCATTTGCCAGGTCCACCACTGTGAAGTACCTCGCTGTTGGAGGTATCCCTGCAAGCAGAGTGTGAGGGTTTGGCACTATCGGTGTTTCCAAGACCGTGGCTTCATTGACTGCCCGGAGATCCTGGACCATTCTGTACTTTTCCGGTTCCCCTTTTGGCGTCTTCTTTTTCACTGGGAACAAAGGTGTGTTGCATGGGGAAGTATATGGTACGAGAGCACCATTTGCCACAAGGGATTTTACCTGTTTTGAAATGGCGGCAGATTGTGCTGGCTTTGGTGGGTACTGTGGCTTCCTGGGTAAGGGCGCCCCAGGCTTTAGTTCCACCATGACGACGGGGGGTACTGTTAGATGTCCAATATCTTCAGGTCCTGTGGACTACAAGTAGCTTGGAATCCTGCTCAACACATCTGCTGGGACTCCAGTGGTAGGTGACTCTTCCAAAGGCATTAGTAGGGGAATGGAACACAGTGCAGAAGAGTCCTCCTGTCCCAGGGGAGATGAGACAGTAATGTTCCCATCTGGGGAAAACACAATTGAAGCCTTGAGTCTGGACAGTACATCTGCACCTAGGAGATTCAGAGGACAAGTGGATGATACCACAAACCGGGTAAGTAGGTCTTGGAACGTCCCAAATTGTAGGGGTCGGGTCAGTGGGCTGTTGCGGGGGGTCCCATCCACTCCCACGCAGGATATATCAATGTCAGAAAGGTAGGATGGGTCAGGCAGGTCTTCTGTTCTGAGCACACTTCTGGCTGCACCTGTGTCAATTAAAAACGTGGTTGGGTGTCCTTCAATGGGTAACCTTTGCTAGTGGGCCCCCTGTATCCCCTGTATGCACTGCCATGAAGGGGAAGGGTGACACAGGCTTGTCCAAATCCTAGTGTAGAAGGTCCAGGTGTTCTGGGCTAGGCACCGGGAGGGGCGTTGCTGCTGCTGTTGCTGGCCATGTGGGTCTTGGTTCCCCTGTGGACGGCGACGTCTAGGCGCCCTGCATTCCCTCCTGAAATGCCCAGGTTGCCCACAATTAAAACAGGTTGGTCTGGAAGGTGTGGTGGCACCATAGGGGGCAGTAGGCCAAGTGTCTTCTGCCACCATAAGTGGGGTGGCCTTCTTAGTGGTTTGGGAGGACTCCAGGCCTTTGGCCACTAGTAGAAGGGTATCACACGGTATTCAGGTCTGGCCATGATAAGGCCTTTTCTGATTGGCTCCTTTAGGCCTGCCACAAAGGCTGATGATAGCATTTGGCTATGTACTTTATTATGATCACTGAATCCTAGGTCTGAGAAAACCTGTGACAACCTAGTGTAAAACTTTTTCCACTGACTCTGTCTTATCTTGGGTAACATCCTGGATGCTCGTGGCTTGGCCGTCCAGTCTTTCCCTTGCCCAATCCCGCAATTGTTTGCAGAATTCCACACCAGAAATAAAAGAAAATAAAAGAATTGTCATCAACAATCCTTGCAGTCTGTAAACTCCTTTCCATTATTGGCCAGTAAGCATCTCCCCCCTGTGCAGGCCCCACTTGTGGGAGAACTAGCACACCACCTGCATGTGCAGCGGTTGTATCGGGCAGCACTATAGGCATAATAGGGGTTTGAGGTTCTATGGGTGGCACATAGTAAGTACCATCAGCTCTTAACACCAGATAAAGGGAAGTTACAGGCTGCGTATGCCTTCCGGTGTGTTGGCTGGGTATACCAAGATGGCCGCCACCGGGTGTAGCAGGGACGGGACTTCCAGTGGACTGGGGTGTACTAAAATGGCTACCATTGGTGGGCACGTCTATTGGCCAGGTTATGGGTGGGACTGGGGTGTTAACGGGGGGGCGTTAACACAGGCAGTAATGGGACGTTGGCCGGTGGGCGGGCTGCAGTAACATGGGTGGTGTTGCAGCTCGCGCAGGCGTTCTGCCATTGGGGATTCTATGCCGTGCACTTGGGACATACCCAGGAAGAGACGCCTCCATCATAAGGTGGGGGCTGTTTTTTTTCAGTAAGCGTAAACAATGATTCATTCTCGCTGGCACATTGGTAATACACAAATACAGTCTGTCCTCCCTGCTGCACCTGCTGCTCTATCCAATTTTCTTTGTGGATGGCCTTGGCCACATTATACCAGGCTTCCGCTGCCTTTAACAATTTATTGTCAACTAAGACACCCCTTTTCTCTTTTAATAACTTCCTGTAGCCGGCCTCCACTCGCAGTTATCCCGCATACCTTTGCCAACTTTCTTCAACCTTATCACATACTTCCCCCCTCTCTCTCCGCCACCAACTCACATGCCAAAACACCCTGTGCTGGTCTCGTCAGCTTCTGTCCCATCTTCTCTCTCTCTCTCTCTCTGGTTCTCCTAACAAAAACCCGAGACCTCTTACTCGTTCTTTCTCACAGTCCTCTAACTGTTCTTGGTGGCGGGGACACCTCTCTACAATATGTCCCTTTTTTGACATTTTATTATAGTCACTTAACCACATCCATTACAGTAAGACATGACCTTACTTCTCCTTTCTTGTTCTTCAGAAAAGTAATTTGTAAAGCAGACCTCAGAGAATCTCATAGTCTGGCAAATTAGTCCAAAGTGTTGCATTTCCTTTGAGACTCCCCAATGGCTAAACAGGAAATCATAGAGAATTATAACAAACAATTCATAAATTCATTAATCACTCCAACATAGCACTTCCCAAAGTATTCCCCCAGGTGAGCTGAGACCTCACCCCAAACTAATCAATTTGATAAACACTTACAACATTTGTTGTGGTGGGGTTTTTTTTAGAGAGGACTCAGAGATTTATAAATCGTAGAAATTTATTGAAGTTCATTTAAAAAAGTTTTTGTTTCGATTTATAAAAGTTAAAAACAGTGCTCATATACATACATGATTCCTATACTCCTTATTTACACATTTCATAGATAATTGTATACAGAATTCATAATTCTTATCATATTAAACGTGATCATATTCCATTCAATTTCGTTTGCAATGTTGTATAGCTTGATTAATCCCCTAAGCGCTTCGCTCGCAGGCTTCTTCAGGGGGTTTTTGTGTGTACATTTTCAGCATAGATCTATTTTTAAATACATGATATATTGTTCATCAACCATATTCATCCATAATACATACATTCATCATTCATCATTGATTCATATTTTGCAATTATCATGTTTCCATTTATTGTTTATCTATATATATTTATGTTCTTAGTGTGATTACATTTGTACAACTACTTACCTGGGGATCAAGTATCATGGAGAGACTTAGCTCCAGGGGGATAGGAAACCTCTCATCACACCCAGAGAGTATCATACGGCGGAGCCACAGACGCACAAGGAGTCCAGGGAAGCTCCACAATCTAAAACATAACCATGGTAAATGATATAATCTAAGTGTTTAAGTTGATTCCCATAATATTTTCTATATTTGTGTTCCTATATCATAAACTACTCCACTAATCCTTTCATTCTTATATCCTCAGTTACATCAATGTGTCAATTTGCCTTACTTTATTAATAATATGTGAGGTTGCCCTTCGATATCCCATCTGTTGGTGATTATAGTAAATTATCCGTGATCTCCGTGTCCTTTAAGTTACTTACTATATTTCTTACTCTGTGTTATTGGATATTTCAATTCCCTCTCGTACATTTGTATCCCTCATGTGACATGTGAGTAATGAAACCCATCTGATACCTTTATGTTACATTGTATCTCCTATCCAGTCCTCCCCTTGTTTCTATTACACTGCAAACATGTGCCAAAAGAAACGCGTAGGGGATTAATCAAGCGATACAGCATTGCAAACTAAATTGAATGGAATATGATCACGTTTAATATGATATGAATTATGAATTCTGTTTTTCAATTATCTATGAAATGTGTAAATAAGGAGTAACTTTAGGGACATAGGAATCATGTATGTATATGAGCACTGTTTTTAACTTTTATAAATGGAAACAAAAACCTTTTTAAATGAACTTCTATAAATGTCTACGATTTATAAATATCTGAGTCCTCTCTAAAAAAAAACACCACAACAAATGCTGTAAGTGTTTATCAAATTCATAAATTCATATTTTTTTTTCTGCCAATTTCTTTTTATTATTTTCAAAAGTACATAGCAAATACATAAATAATCAGCCTTACATTGTGCATTTCCTTATTTAACAATGTATTTCACCATCCTTGCATTCCAATTCTAGCATATAATACCTACAATTATTCATGGAATTCTATAATCTACATACAGAAACATACTCAAAATCCAACATCTGGCAAAACTAATCAAAACAAAAAAAAAAACATATTTAATATTTACTCTCCATTTCCCTTTCCCTCCCCCTCTTTCTAATATAAAAAAAACCCCATAATTTTTAGTTTACCGCTAAAAGAAGGGTCTTATTTTCGGGCAATCCCATACCATATGCAAATAGGTTCCCTCTGCCGAGCATCCTCTAAAACAATTAGAGGAGCTTCCCCCTTGAAATTTTCTGAGGGACCATATGCCAGCGCATTAAGTATAATTAGCTTCCATTGCCGCTGTATTTTCTGTACAGTGGGTAATAGTGTTCCATATCTGAGACCAATCTTTCCCCTCTAACTTTCCGCCCAAGTCTCTCAGCCATTGTTCAATATAAGTCTTATCCTGAGTTGCCTTTGGCAACAGTACTAATGGAACTTTTATCTGGAGATATCGAAATAATTCTGACATGTGTAGATTGTATTTTGTTTGTGGGTATTTATAGCACTATTATTAATATCTCCAAACATACCAATACCCCTCCCCCCTTTTCTTCCACCCAATTCTACCCAACTATCGTATTCACCTCCCCA
Organism: Nanorana parkeri; assembly: GCF_000935625.1. Classification (NCBI taxonomy): domain Eukaryota; kingdom Metazoa; phylum Chordata; class Amphibia; order Anura; family Dicroglossidae; genus Nanorana; species Nanorana parkeri. Next base: position 6,518 of record NW_017307573.1, read on the forward strand.
TATCCGTTCCCCCCCTTCCCTAATCCAACCTTGGTCCTATTCCCTCCCAACCAAAGAGGTCCCACTTTTACCATTAACTTAGTTCTCCATACTATAAATCTGGCCTATTCCTTCCCCTAACTCTAAAGTGTATTAATCCTCCTAATTTTATTATAACGCCCTACTATTCTTCCTAATCCCAACTTCCTGTCTCCTTTATCTATAGGTACAACTCTATAGACTATTCTCTCTATTGTTTTAATATCAACCCCTTTCACCAACTATATTGTGCATTCCTTCTACCACCCCTCCCCCTTCCCTTAGCAAGCCTCCTCTTTGCCCCTGGGCTCTTGCACCATAGTACTTTAACTTTATAGATTTTGGGGGTTATTCACAAAGCTGCTGAGGGCAGCCTAGTGAATAAACCACTGAAGTGAAGTGAGCTGAACAACGTTCGTCTATTCACTCCGGCCGTACATTGGCTGCCTTCAGCTGCACTTCGGTCAGCCGAGCATGTTCAGCTGAGCCGAAGTGCAGAAGGACTTTGACTCAGCCAATCCAACATCTGGATCAGAAGAGCCAAAGCTCCGGCAGCTCACTCGCTGCCGTCGCCCCTATTCTCATATAGTGGCATTCGGCTCGGCACCTCCGTGGTTACCGAGCAGAATAGAAAATCAATGAGTTTTTCAAAAAAAGGTTGACAAAATATGTTTAAAATGTAAATAAATAGTAAAATAAAAAATAAATAGAGGTGTTTTAAAAAAAAGAAGAAAAGAAGAAAAAAACAATTGGGCGGAGCTAGCAGCGACAGCTAGCTCCACCCAACTGTTTCCTATTGGCCGGCACCTGCTAGAGTCTTCCAGCAGGTCACAGCCAATGAAAAACAACTGGGCGGCCCTGGCCGTGGTGTCACAGCAGGCTCCACCCAGTTGTTATTGTTTAATGACATATCAGCATCCCCAGGTCGTTTGGGGATGCTGATCTGTCATAAAACTGGGCGGAGCCAGCTGTGAGATTACGACTGGCTCTGCCCAGCTGTCATTGCGGGGCTTACGATCGGCCTTCGGCAGGCCATTCGCCCCGCTGCGGGTGTCACTTTGGCTAAGTCGAACTGAAGCATATGCCTTCGGCTCGGCTAAACCGCTCGGCTGCCTTCGGCTGCTGTATGGGCTATAATCTGAACTGAAGGGCTACAGTGGCCGAAGAGAGCCGAAGGATCAGCCGAAGCTACAACTGGATCCTTCGGCTCCTTCGTGAATAACCCCCTTACTTTTTTTGTGTCTTTTATATATCATATCATATATATACACATATATATATATACATTATTTTATTCCTTGGCTTATAGGTGCTATTTTCACACATTCTTTAGCAGCATCCAGTTTAGCTGAATAACTAAGTGTGCCAAGCTACAACAATGAACAATACAAAAAAACAATTAAAGAATCTGTGACTCAAGCACATGTCAGTCAATAAATAGTAAATGGATCAGATGTGAAGTCTGTATATGTTCATAACTCTGAAGATATCCATATATAAACATCGATAGTGATGAATATTTTGTTGTTCCTTCACCAAATGCACCATGTGCACCACACCAGATATAGGTGTGCTCATCTTATTGATAGCCCCCAACAAAAGGTCAAATCAGGCAATATATACACACTCACAGTCGGTGTACATTCAAGTGCCTTGTAGCTGTTGCTTCCTTATTGGCGCAGTTCATTTTATATATATTTTTATGCAGTTTAGCTATATATGCAAGATCTGATTGCTTTTTTTGGAGTTTATAAAAAATATTTTTTACCCTCTGAGACATAATTAATAAGACCCAGGGGATTTCTTCCCGTTTCTTGTAATTCAGAACAGTGATTCCCAAAGCAGACCTCAGAGAACTGCATAGTCTGGCGAATTAGTCCAAAGTACTGCATTTTCTTTGAGACTCCCCAATGGCTAAACACGGAATCATAGAGAAGTATAACAAACAATTCATAAATTCATATATTTTTTTTAACAAAGTTTTATTGAAGTTTCCAACACATTAACAGCGTAAAAAGTCACTGTCAAAGCACAAGTATAAAAAGTAATAATAAAAAAAAAAATCAATGACAGATTGCATAGCTTCTATATACAAAGTTACAGTATCATAAACAAAAACAAAACTAGGTTGCATCTCCTGTCAGCCTAAATTTGAAAAAGATTTTGACCTAATCTGAATCAACATCTGAGTCCCTCAAGATATTTGACAAATTAGCTTTTAAATACCAATTGGTACACGGAAAACGTTTCACAAGCTGTGTAATCTCTGTAGTAGTAAAAGATTTAATCATGAAAAACCTCCATCTGCGAAAAAAGAACTTTGGTACAGACATCCTTTTGAAATTCTGTGTCCGGTTTCTCATAAGCCCTATGTAGTAATTTAAACTGGGTCTCCCGCATACCTCATTGGTGATCACACTCCTCACTTTAGCATATCCAATCAGCAGCTTGTAAACTCATATTTGAACTGCTGTCCTGTTTACTGTTAAATTACGATATTCAAGTTTAAAAGTTAAACTTTTATGAGCTTGTCTATTGCTATACTGCTGTATTGCATAAACAAAAAAGTCCCAAGACTTTGGTGCCAACCACCACCCTAATTATGCTGCCTGACATCTTGTACTTGTTCCTATTCCTGCTGTTGCCAATTTTATTATGAACTTTTTGCATTCATGACAGCATGCCAAGAGATAGTGAACACAAGTGTAATGTTCAACCATCTTCTTGTGGCTGTGGACATGGAGGTTCAGTATCAGTGCCAGGTTCCAGGGAAGCAGGAGAACAGGGACACTAAATTGGTGGACTTATGGCAAATATCTCATTATATTAACACTAAAGAGTAAGAATTTGAGTTTTAGGTGCTCATTCTCCTGTTGTCCAATTTTGTTTTAATGTGATCACATGGATTGTTTATTAGATACAGGTGTTTCACCCGGCCCTATGTGGCATGTTATTTTAGTGGAGATAGTGTTGGTTTACAACCAGCTATGACAATGGCCAAGTAAGACAGAAACACATCAATGGTTGTTTATTTGTACAGATGCATGTGGAATAAAATTTAATTTTTTTTGGAAGAGCATTGTGTGTCGGTTTTACAGTTTTTCAGATAGTAATTCCAGAAGAACGTTATCCGTGCACCGAATGTGGTATACAAGGATGCATGACAGGGTTGAGCTATGCATGTTGTGTTTTTAGTCTCATGGATGGCCCCCAATCCTTTGGCCCTCTCTTAGTCCTCCACCTCTTCCCCCGTCCAATACAAAGCAAGACAGGAACCAAGTTCCAATGTCTACCAATGTTACAGACATTCATTAAACAATACATACCAACCCCCATTCTATTAATTACAATCTGTCAAAAATTAATACTGTAGTTACAGTTTTGTCTATTGTTACAGCTACATCTTACACAAGCGGTACAGTGTTTTTTTTTCTACTGTTTATAAGGGTGGCATGCCTTGTAACAGATAAGTACATGTGCAGGGCATACAACTTCCAAATCCTTTCGCTCTCTTCTGCAAAATGGTCACAACAATTTCATGCCAAAAAGCAGACTTACAGCCTTCCTAGTGAAAATTACCTCTCATAAACAACACTAAAATTTCAAATTTCCCCTTACTTTCTGTCTTAGAGACAGTGGTCATCAAGACAAACAGAGGGGATACATACAGCAATAAAAAAAAAAAAACCCTTCCTTTCCCTATCTGAGTCTGAAAAGAAAAAAAGTTGGGGGGCGGGGATATGGCCTTTGCATACACTTTATATCCCACATCTGGCCTAAAACTAGCAGTTGCATCTCAGTGATGAAAACACATGCCTTTTATTATCTGTGCAACCCCTTTAAACAAAAATTTATTTGGAAATAAAAGCCAGATAAAGCAGTGAGAATAGTTAAAAGCATTTAGCTATGGGACTAAAGAAAAACAAAAATAAACAAAAACAACAACAACATACTGGTAATATCAGTAAAAACAACTAAAAAAACCCACATTAATTAGGAAATAAAAGTCACACAAAACAGAGGGAGTAGTTAAAACTAATAGCTATGGGGTTAACTTAAAACAAAAGTAAACAGAAACAGCAACACAACTAGTAGCATCAGTACAAATCTCACAAAAAAACAAAATAAATTGGAGACAGTAAGCCACAAGGAAGTTGATAACCACAGGAAGTTTATAACACCTTACACCGGTATATCATAAACAAAAGAGTGCACCAACATGGTATAGCAAATATCCTTTATTTTTTTTTAAAAACAAAGTAAAATGAATGCACTAGCAAGTGGAGACCTTGCACGATAAGAATATAAGATAAAAAGATAAAAAGACTTGTAATTAGGAACCACTTGCAAGACCACCAAAATGGATATCCCTCTGTGGATGGAGCCAGATGTCCGGTGTGTGGAATAAATACTAACTTTGGACCGCACGTGCTTCTTACCTGATCTGTTTTCGCTCTCCCTACAGTCAGCTCAGTCTTCTCAATGTGTGTATGCAAATAGAGAGAGACCCCTCTGGGGTCACTTGCGCAAATAAACATATACATCAACATATATAAAAATTTGTAGAGGGAATAAGGAGGAAAAGGGGGCAACGCCAGAAACAAACACAAACTATAAAATTATGTTTACTTCAAACTCCTCATTAGGTCCACCTGGTGCTAATGAACCTAGACTAAAATTCCAAAAAGTCTAATGATAGCATAATCTTTGTTTCTGGTAAGGATAAGGGTATGGCTTGGATGACAAAAATTTTAAAGTGGTTCTTTACCCCCTTTGGCTAAAAATCACATCAGCATGCAGCTCTGCATGCTGATATGAAATCATCTTACATTCATTAGTTAAACAAACATATTTTCATTTTACTTGCAATCTCTTGTTTTCTACCTCCTAGTTCTCTTTGGCAAAAGTGATGTAATGTGCCCAAGCTAGGCATCATGGGAAGGTTACATCAGCAGGGCGTTGCTGGGAAATCTCATCTGTAATCTCACAAGATCTTGAGGAGAGGCATTTTCCTCTCCTAAAATTATGTGCATGGTCACATGTCCTAGTCACATGTGCCAGAGTTCCAGAAAGTAAAGGGAGATGGATTAATTTGCTCTTAGTAAAAATGGCCACTGTGACAAGAATGGAGAGGAAAGGAAAAACAAGGTACGCAAAGAATAAAAAGCCTGCAATTATCTGTAAGTATGTGTTTGTAGATTGTCATTACTTAACATTTCTAAATGTGCATTTGTTGTTATTTTAAATATATGGATACTTTACTTTACTATACTTATCCATATATTTAAAATAACAATCTACAAACACATACTTACAGATAATTGCAGGCTTTTTTTTCTTTGCGTACCTTGTTTTTCTTTTCCTCTCCATTCTTGTCACAGTGGCCATTTTTATTAAGGGCAGATTAATCCATCTCCCTTTACTTTCTGGAACTCTGGCACCTCTTCAAGATCCATAGTATTTTTTCCATGAAAGTCTCCAATGTGCTTAGAGATGCTGCGAGCATCACTTTTTCCTTCAATAATGCTCCTATTTTCATCTTTACAAGCCCTAAGTGTTCTTATGGTTTTACCAACATTACTTAAACCACATGGCCAATATAGTCCATAGACTCTATAAATAGTAGAACATGTCACAAATTCATTTATAACATATTCTTTCTCTTTGGAAACATAAAAACATTTTTGGCCATGTGAAAGAAATTGACAAGGGAAACATTTACACTTTATACATTGAAACATCCCTTTACATGCTAGAAAAGTATTTAGATCATGATCATTTTTAGTTATCGTCTGCTTTTGGTCTGCTAGGAGCTATCAGATTTTGGACACTTTTAGACTTTCTAAAGATAACTCTAGGTTTAGAGAGGATGTTTTCTTTTAATTTCAGACCAGTTTGTTAAATGCTCCAGCTTTTATCCAGAATTTTGTTAATACCTTTATACTGTAATTAGCAGTAACGCATGGTAAGCAATGAACTTACTTTTTAGGAGCTTACTTTGATAAAAATTAACAAATAAGCCTCCTAATTGGTACAATTCTTTGCTGAACTATAGAATTGACTGTGAGGCAGATTTATCTTCCTCTTACAGTAATGTAAGTATTTCTGTGTTAGTATTTCCTGATGTGTGTTTTAGATATATCTTGTCCCCTAGCACCATGAAACAACTCAAGATGTAAAATACTTATTTGTTTGGGTCAGTAACATAACATACAACAAATATTCAACTAATTCAATCACTGGGTATAGAAAAGTGCCCCAGATGATAATGATAAGCTCACACCCATAGTGCTGTAGGTAGAATTTTCTCATTAATTAAAAATATTTATAATTCAAACTTAACTAAAAATCACTAAATCCTAAATGAATTTTGCTGGGAGTTATGCAATGAATTGTCTTTTGTCAGAAAGTACTAAAGGGCTCTTGAGCTTAGTTTATGTGGTATAGCTGTATAGAGGGAAGTGACATTTAGAGACATCCATTCAGAATTGGTGTCCTATTTATAGTTCAAAATTTCAAGGACATAAAAAAAAAACTTTAAAATCTTCATCATTTGGGGAACTGTTAAGTTCATTTTGGAGTTTGCATGTTCTCCCTGTGCTTGCGTGGGTTTCCTACGGCTACTCCAGTTTCCTCCCACACTCCAAAGACATGGTAGGTTAATTGACTCCTGACTAAATTGGCCCTATATGTGTGCATGTGAGATGGGGACCTTAGATTGTAAGCTCCTTGAGGGCAGGCACTGATGTGAATGTAAAGCGCTGTGTAAATTGTCTGTGCTATATAAATACCTGTAATAAATACATTTTTGATCATAATCATTTTGAAATTATGGGAAAATTCTGCCTATAGTACCATGTCCCAATTATGGGTATTAGCTTCACAACCAGTTACTGTATGCAAATTTTGCAATGAGCCATTTGGAATTTTAATCAATATGGTACAATAATATTTATGAACCTTGCATAATTTATTATGGACGTTATATTGATGATATTATATAATCTGGCATGCTTTTCAATGGCCAGCGATAGAATTTGTTGAATATTGTAATAGGAAAGGCTTTACTATTTCTTTCATATATGTTACTGACTCAAACAAATTAGTATTTTTAGATCTTATCTATTTATCTGTTCTATTGTCTATTATCTGTGGATTATAGTCCACAGTTAATTCTGTAGATTAGCAAGCATTTGTATCAATTAGGAGAAATATTTTTTTTTAGTCAAAGCAAGCTCCTAAAAAGTAAGTTTTTTGAATAAGCCCATAATCTTCTCATTTTGGGTCATAAATATGAACAGCCTTATGTGTCATCTACTAACCAAACTGAACATAAAATAATTATCTACCAGCAGGTAATGAATTAGACATATTTGTTACACATTTTACTGCTAGTTATAGGGCTATCAGACAAATTTGGAATAAAATATGGAGCATTTTACAAAGTGACCTGAACTCTAAAGAAGCCATCCTCTCTATACCTAGGGTTAACTTTAGAAAGTCTAAATGAAGAGAAGATAAATTAGCTAAAAATGATCATGATCTGAATACTTTTCTAACTCGCAAAGGAATGTTTCAATTAACGAAGAGAAAATGACTCACTTCTAAATGTTTTTATGACTTCAAAGTGAAAAATCTGCTATAAATTAGTTGTGACAATGACATTTTATACTGTGCACACTGCCAAGCAACTGGCAAAAAAACTGAGATGTTATGTCCTCATTTTTTTTTGCTAGCTGCTTGAGAGTGCCGGTTGCTTGAATGCCAGATAATAGGGTGTTTACTGTATGTATTTATTTCTGGGGGTTGTCCCTTCCTCTCCAACATTTTAAATATGTTGGTCTATGCATCTAAGTGTGCAAGTACAAATAGAAAACGAAGCCATTTTGCTTTTGTGAGTAAATGCTTATGAAGTTCCTCTTTCTTCTTTCTGGTTTTATTCTTTCGCTCAGTTTAAGGTAAGAGCATAAATTATGATTATGATATTGTGTTTCTGAATATAATGGTTACACTGTTGCTGCTGAGATTACAGACTAAACCGTTTGTATTAGCTAGAGCTGACTAGCCCAAAAGTGTTTAAGATAATAGCAATTTGCAGTGTTTCCAGTAACTTTCATGCTCCCCTGTATATGTAAGAGCTGCAAGGCTGGACTCTTGAGCACTTCTTCTTCATATGTGGCTACATATTATAACAATTTTTTATACAGTGGTCTATCGGTGATAGATTATCTTGTACACAATACAGAACCAGTATTATTTTTTGTTGTTTATTACACCATTATATCCTTCATGTCAAGAATTAATCAAACCGCAGATCACCGCAGATAGTAAAAAGAACCCCAAAAAATTCTACCAATATATTAACAGTAAAAAGGTGAGAAAGGAGCAGATAGGCCCAATAAAGGATGAAAGCGGGAAGCTAGTCACAAACGACAAGGAGAGGGCCGAGGCGCTGAACGCTTTTTTCTCCTCAGTATACACTCGGGAGGGAAGCGGGTTTGACACACATGATAAAACTCCCAGTTTAACTCAAAATATACCCCAGTGGTTGACGGAAACCGGGATACAACAAAGACTTAAAATGCTCAATGCAAACAAAGCAGTGGGTCCGGATAACCTTCACCCCAAGGTACTTAAGGAATTAAGCCAGGTTATAACTAGACCATTAATCCTCATTTTTAAGGACTCCTTAATGACTGGTAGGATCCCCAGTGATTGGCGGAGGGCTACGTTTGTTCCAATATTCAAAAAGGGGGCTAGGTGCCAACCTGGGAACTATAGGCCGGTCAGTCTAACATCGGTAGTTTGTAAAATGCTAGAGGGCATAATAAAGGATTTTCTGGTAGAATTTGTTCAGGAAAACGGGATAGTTAATGACAATCAGCA
>NW_017307573.1:15601-29062 GCF_000935625.1 Nanorana parkeri
ACATTAGCGATAAACTGTTTAAAATTAACTCCATTACAAAAACTAGAGGCCACCACCTAAAATTGGTGGAAAAAAAATTCCAGCACAAGGGGCGAAGGGGGTTCTTCACAGTAAGATCAGTTAGGGTCTGGAACTCACTGCCACAGGCGGTGATTTCAGCAAAGAATGTGGAATTGTTCAAGAAACTTTTGGACGATTTCTTAAGGGACCGCAATATACAGGGGTACAGGTACTCCTAGAATGAGATCCTAATAGGTTGGACTTGATGGACTAATGTCTTTATTCAACCTCAAATACTAAATAAATAAATAATAATAAATTTCAGGCTCACCTTACAATAGTGCATTGATATGACAAATGTACTTTGTGAGGATCATATAATATTGATAGAGATGACTTTGCATGATCAATTTGCATATAAGGTGTGATTATTAAGAAATAAAGAGAACATAATTTTTATGGAGTAGTAAACAGGACACTGGGATGTTAGACTTGTTGGGCCCAATTTAATCAATCTGGGGGCATGATAAACACAAATTTCTGTTAACATGTTTGTAACCCCTAACAATGAGCTTCTATTATTTTCACCTCCCTTATCCTGCACATCTGTACATTATTCCTTCATCTCACATCCTCCCACTGTATATGCCCTTGTAAATTTATTGTGTTTAATGCACTATTACCAAGCTCCATTTTTTGACCCCCTCAATAACGGATTGTTTCTCACTTTCCAAACAATATCAGCAAACAATCAGATCACCTTGGGGTGTCTACTTTCCAAAAAGAGGGTCATTTCGGGGATTTTTGTACTCTCCTGGCAACTTTTTATAAAAAGATGTTTTATAATAGAAAGTAATGGAAATATTTTTTTTAATTTTTTTGGTCTTTTTTTTCTTTGTATAGTAGAAAAAAATATTACTAAATTTACTAAATACCACCAAAATAAATCTCTATATGTCTCAAAAAATTATATAAAAATAATTTGAACACAGTGTTGCGTGACGGAGTAATTTTCAGTTAAACTTTCACAGGACTGAAAATTGGCCTGGTAATGAAGGGAGTTTAACATGTCGGTACTGAAAAGGTTAACTACCAAAGCCTCTGACATCATACTTGCAATCCCAGATACTTCTTCATCACAAAAAATTTGGCATAATCTCTCCTTGTTTCATCTAGGGCAGCCAACCAAGGCCCAGTAAATTCTTCCAAAACCTTTCTATAAATAAAAAAAAAGTTTATATTACAATAATGTGAGAATGGAATTGCTAAATATGTATTAATAATGTAATGGTGTCATGGGCATAGTTGCCCTCAACTGATTGGTGTCAGTGGGATAGTTGCCCCCAAATCCTTGGCATCAGTGGGATAGATGCCCCCAAATCACTGGTGTCAATGGGATAGTTGCCCCCAAATCAGTGGTGTCAGTGGGATAGTTGCCTCCAATGAAGGAATAGCCCCTAAAATGAAGAGCCTGTACACCATCCTCAGCCAGCCTCACAGATGTTTATAAGACTGCTGTAAAATAAAATAACAGATCTACTGGCAGAATTAACAAGTAGTATAACTATGTTACAGGGAGACGCAGAAAAACATAAACTGCTGTGTTAATGCTAGTAACAGACTGCGGCTTATGTACCATTTTTTTTATTTTGCACAGTTACGCTTGTCTTAAGTCTGTGTGATATCTGTTTGTTTTTTTTCTGTATCTTCCCTTCTGTTTTATAAATCAAAGCAAAATGTCACTCTGTACGTAAGATTTCCATATTCAAAATGGTTGATTCAGTTTATTCCGTGTAGGGCCAAATTACCCAAAATTGAACCTAGGAAAGAGCCTAGGGCCCAAGTGGTGCAGGAGAGCCCAGTCAGACATGTCTAAAATGACATAGTTACTATCCCTTTGCTTCCTGCCATCTGGCTATAGTTCTGTTTCTTTTATTCACTATAGAAGCAGTAGCATTTGCCAAAGGGCTGCCTGACTTCCTGACCAATCAGGAAACCGGGCGGTGAGTCATGATGTGCCGTCCGGCTTCCTGAATGTTCAGGAAGCCAGGCTGCCTGGCAACAAGTGAAGCCAGCTTCCTAGCCAATCAAGAAGACAGGCGGCACATCATGACCCACCTCCTGGCTTCCTGTTGGGCTAGGAAGCTGGCTTCACTTGTTGCTAAGCAGTGTGGCTTTGTGACCAATCAGGAAGCTCGGGCGCAAATCATGACATGCCGCCTGGCTTCCTGATTGGTTAGCAACAAGCAACAAGTAAAGCTGGCTTCCTAGCCAATCAGGAAGCTGGAAAGCGGGTCATAACCTACCGCTCATCTTCCTGATTGGAAAGGAAGTCGGCTCCATGCTCCCTTGACATTGCTGATCAGAGGGACTTCTCCCTCTGACCGGAAGTTTCGGTATGCGGAGCATTTGGGCGAGTACGAGTACTCGCCCAAATACTCGGTATCAGCACAGATCCCGATACTAGTATCGCTATCGGTGCATCCCTAATTTTTATCTTCCCTCTTTCAGAGCTCCATCATTGTTCCTCACAACACTGTGAATGCACCCCATTTAACGTCACATGGAAAGACAAAACAGAGTAGTTACAAATGATCAGGAATATGTAATATACAACATAGCAGGGCCGGAATGGGACTAAAAATAGGCCCGGGCATTTTAGACTGAGCAGCCCAATCACGTGACCACCAACAGGCCACACCACTCACAACAGGGGGCAGAGCCAAACACAGAAGCGCAATCGAGGGGCAGGGCCGGCCACTATTAAGTACCGGAGGGCTACAGCTGACACACAAGCCTTGCTACAATATAGGAAGCTTGCTATAGAGAATATCTGTAAAAAATAAGTCAAGGCAACTGGACTTGCTGTATTTTTCTTGAAGATGTTTCACTGGCCATCCGACCAGCTTTCTCAAAACAGCAAGTCCAGTTGCCTTGACTTATTTTTTACAGATATACCATGTGACCTGGATGAATGAGAACCTTCACAGACATATTGCTATAGAGAATCGGATCTCACTGGCCCCCCAACCCCCCTAGCATTCTCTGCACTAAAGTAGCTAACACTCTAATTTCCCACCACAGTCACACACTATTATTATACATTTATAAAGCTTTGACATATACCGCAGTACTGTACAGAGAAGTCACATCAGTCTCTGTACAGAGGAGCTTACACTCTAATGCAGAATACCATCAGCTATAGAGGACTAAAAATCCCTGCAAAACATTATCTCGGGCGCCCCCCACACATTAAATTTACCCCACTCGGCTGTGGTCTCAGGTGGGCTTTGCAAGGTCTGTGGTGGGCTCTGCGTGGTCTCAGGCTGCTAAGCCCACCTGAGACCCTGCAGAGCCCATCATAGACCCCGACACAGATCCTGCAAATCCCCCCTGAGACCCGGTTGATGATTTTTACAGATCCTACACAGCCCCCGAGACCCTGCAGTCTCAGGGGGTTGTGCAGGATCTGTGGTGGGCTCTGCCCACCATAGACCTCGCAGAGCTCACCACAGATCCTGCAAAGCCCCCTTGAGACCCAGCAAAGCCCCCCACAGATCCTGCAGAGACACTGCAGGATCTCAGGGGGGCTCTGCAGGATCTGTGGTGGGCTTTGCAGACTGCAGAGCCCCCTCAGACCCTGCAGAGCCCACCAAAGAGTATTGCACTGCACACCTGAGACTTTTTGGTTGGCTGTGCCGAATCTATGTTGGGCTCCGCCAGCACAGTCCTCTTACCTTGCACGGCCTGACCTCTTTGGAACACGGCCTCCTTGTCCTCGGCACCCGACTGGACGGCCTCCTCATCCTCGGCGCCCGACACAGCCTTCTTGTCATCTTCGCTGACCGACTGGAGCTTCGGCGACGCCTCCCGCCTCCTCCGTCAGTGTCTCTGCCCCCCGTCTCGGGGGCACTTGACAAATTTTTTTCTCTCGCGGGGGCCGCTTGCCACATTTCATACTTTAAAATAAAATGTAACTATACCCCATTTAAGTACTGCAGACACCAATATACACACAATACGGCCCCATTCATATCTGTAGGTTTAGGTGCGATTAGGGATTCCTCCATCAGAAACTTGCGTTTTACTGCAGCAAAAATCCCTAATCTGGCGTTTACAAGTGACAGCTGTCACCCATTCAAGTTAATGATCAGGTGACAGCAGCTCCATGTAAACGTTGCAGGAAAACACAAGTTACTGACGCAGAAATTCCTAATTGCAGCTAAAATAAAAGGTGTGAATGTAGCCTAATACACTTCTACTCCCCAAACCCCCCCCACCACACGTTAAATAAATCTCTGACCATACACATACCTTGTTCGTGCAGTCTTCTCTTCCTTAGCAGCGGGGGAAGGGCGATGATTTGCATATGAATGAGCCTCAATATTTACATATGAATAGGCGTATTGATATGCAAATTATGCACCAGAAGCTCCTGAGAGAGCACAGAGTAGAGAGAGCTGGGTGAGGAGGTGTTTTTCTGGCCTCCCCCATCAGTGCCCTTTAGTGTCTACTGCCCATATAGCAAGGATAACTTGCCACAAACTTGTGGCAGGGTTAAATTGTAATTCTTGTTAACTTGCTGCACACATACCTGGCAAGTTGTAGACTTGCAGAACACTTGCAGCACAAGTTCTAGTTGACACTTTTTGAATTTGTAGCAAATTTGCTTGGCAAGTCTACAGCAAGAGTCCTGCAGGTCTTAGCAAGAGCTCTGCAAGCTCGCTGGTCTGGAGACTTGCAATGCAGACTTGCTGTAATTGTGCAACAAAATTGTGAAATTGGCAAGTCTGCAATAGTTTAGCAAGTCATTTTCAAACTTGCAGCACAATTTCTTGCTATCTGGGTGTGTGGTAGTGCCGGCTCGGCTCACTACCACACAGTAGACACTGCTCTGCTCAGAGCCGGCCATCGGGCATAGTGGACGGCCCGAACACAATCAGGTTGATTGTGTTCGGCCCGGCCTGGCCCACCGGGCAAGTGCCCGGTTTGCCCTATGGCCAGGTTGGCCCTGCAACATAGTATACAGAGTGCAGCAGTCAGGTATATGTAATGTACAGCACAACCTACAGAGTTGAGTGCTCAGGACTCCATAATATGCAGAACACATAAGGGGGCATTTATCAAAACTGGAGCAAACAGAATCTGGAGCAGTTGCCCATGGCAACCATTCAGCATATCTCTTCAGTGTTCTTCAGTTCAGTTCTTCCTTAGGTTGTGGCTCAGTGGTGAGTGGTCCCTTAAATGATGGTGGTCAGTGATGAGCTCCCCTTTTGTTCAGTGGTAAGTGCCCCTAAATTTGTGAACAGCACTACCTACAATATTTGGATTCTGTTTCCGCTATAACAATGGTGTTCAGTGATTAGCGCACCCTACAACATTCGTTGTCACTGTTCCCTGCAACATTGGTGGTCAATGGTCATTGTCTCCTACAACAATAGGGATCAGTGGTTACTGTCAGTAACCATCAGTGGTCAGTGGGCACTGTTTTCTACAACATTAGTGTCAGTAGGCACTGTCTGTTACAATATCAGTGGTCGTTGAGCATTGTCCCCTGCAACATTGATGGCCAATGGTCACCATCCCCCACAACAGTGGTCACTATACCCTTCAACATCAGAGCTACCTTTTCTGAACTTCTGAACATTACTCACGACCCTTATTTTTTCGATGCTGGTTTATAAATGGTGTTTCTTAATTTAATTGGTGCATGTAAATAAAATTCATAGGAATTTAATTATCAAAAATGAGCATTCAGAGTAGAAAAAATATTCAGAATCAGCCACACATCTTCTAGCATTCTGGATAATTTCTGATATTTAGGAATCCTGAGGAGCTTGAAATAAATTACACAACAATGATCAGCAAAGCAAAAAACTAATTGTAATTATTTAAAAATGACAGTGTAGAGAAACTGAGGAATTAACATACAATGATACATACTGTTGTAATTAAAGATCCATGTCTGGGGGCCCACAATATTAACTCTGCCTAGTGTCTTTTTCATCCTCGATAAGGCTCTGAACTTGTTATACAAAAATGGTATATTAAAAAAAAACTATAAAAATATCAAAAACTCCTGTGTGGCATTATTAAATCTGTGATATAAAAAGTAAAGTGTGTGTAAACCTTAACAACAAAATTCCATTATTTGCTTCTCTTTGGTCTGTACAACTTACATTGAAAGCACTTTTGTTATATCTGTTCAATATGTGCACAACAATATTGGTTGTTCCTGCCAATAATCCAGGGAACTCATAACTTCCTGTGCTGTTTGGCTTTGCTGAACCAGATGCTTAAGCAGTGTTATTGTCCATGCCATGTGCTCTTCTGTGGACTACAGAACACTGACCCCCTGTGCTATTGAATTCAGGGAGGGTATTCTGCAGTCCAAATCAAGAGGGAGCAGTCTATGGTAACAATTCTGTTACAGACCTAGGGTTGCAGGGATTTATTACCCCAAAGACCTCTGTTTGCTGTGTGTTTTGGCTGTTTAATAATTTATCTGGAGAAAACTTGTCACTATTTGTCTACTTTGCCCATCTGGATTTCCACCTGTTCTAGATATACCATCCCTACCTAACTGGGTCCCCAGTCTGACTCTTATGGGACTGTGTGACAGTGGGGACCAGCAGGGATCACCCCAAAAAGACTATCATTATGTTATATGAGTATCTCTGCTCAAGGTATTTCTGTGAAGGCAGCAGGATGTCTGTGGTGGCCATTGTTTAGGATGATGTGATCAAGCTCTTATCTGATTAAGGACAATCGTTATGTTCAAAGGGTGTCTATGCTTAATGTATTCCAATGGGTGTACCAGGCTGTCTGGGGATGGAATTGTTCAAGATAACGTAGTCCAACCCAACCCTTATCTGATTCTATGTGGTATAAACTCTGTGTATTTTCTTCATTAAAGCAGTTCCTGCTTTTACTCCAAAATCAGTGCTGTCTGATTCTTGGGGTAAACATCTACTATTTTCATAATCTTCTGGTTCCAGAGTGGAGGAACTGATTTCGGATGAATGTACCCAGTGGGGGTACCAGTCGGTCTGTCACACTCTGCACCTCCAAAGATACAGTCAAGTGAGTGAGTATTGTCACTTTAGGGAAGGAACTGTGTTACTGGAAGGATCATCAGGTGAAAATAAAGGATAAAGTGCCTGAAAAAAGCAAACTAATGCATCCACCGCATTAAAGGACTGGTATATTAATTTTTCTTCTTGCATATAGATGCACTTTAACCCCACACTCATGGCTGCACTACTAAACTGAAAAAATGATTTGTGATAAGTTATCATCAGTGGCACTATATACAATTTAATTAACTTCTAATGTTAGCTTTCATTATCTGTGTTTGGAAGGAGTTAATCAAAGCTGTATTTGATATTATCATTTTCATCATTTAAATGAAAACTAAGCTTCTCTAGCCATCTTCTTGACCGCGTGTCACCTGAATATATATAACAGGTTTATTTATACCTGTAAGAAAGAAAAACCGGAAGTCATTACTCTCTTAACTGAAAAAGACAAAGAAGGAGCACTACAACCCAGAAATGTATGATCCTTGTTAGGTTAATTCATGAATGGATTGCAGTATAATACATGAAGATAGTATCTGCAAATATTAGGAATCAAAGACGCATCATAGTGAAGAATGGATGGTGCTGGCAGCTTAGGTCACGAGAGGCTCCTGTAGCTGGATCATATGAGTGTTGCCGTTGGCTGGAGGTGGCGTCATGCAGCCATGTGTACGAACAGGCTGAACACTGGAGATGTTAATGCAGTCAGGCGCCGTGGGTACTCAGCTGGCCAGGCTTTCTCCATAGTTGTTTGCCATTTATGTATATTGTTGTTTTCAATGAACTCCTTTTATTTTTTTAAACCTACACTTTAAGTTTCTGTCTGGTTTCATGGTTCCCTAACAGTAGGGAAGGGCCATGAATCCTGACCAGTGCAGATATTCCTACAATACCCACATTCATCTCTAGGCTGAATCAACAAGATTAGCGTATGGATCAGTTCGCCCTGGCACCTTCCTAGCACACACTACCCATCTTGAGCCAGGTGTTTCTTAGCTGGTGGCTTCTCATGTTGCTGCTTCCGCATATGCAGATGAACCAGCAGACGCTAAGGAAATGACCAGTTCAGTCTGTTAGGGTTCCATTTTTAGAGATCTTACTGCCAGCTTCAAACAATTACTCGGGAATAAAGAGTCACATCAAATTGTGTATTCACTCCATATTCAAAGGTTTATTGTTAAAACAAGGAATATATATATATATATATAAATATGGGTCATAGAAAGGTCATACAGGTGGTTAAAGA
Source organism: Nanorana parkeri (assembly GCF_000935625.1). NCBI lineage: Eukaryota > Metazoa > Chordata > Amphibia > Anura > Dicroglossidae > Nanorana > Nanorana parkeri. Next base: position 23,927 of record NW_017307573.1, read on the forward strand.
AAAAGAGTTTTAATGATCCAATTGCTAAAGAATGCAGCTGTGAACATGTGAAAGCGGTTTAAGGCCATTTTATTCAGAATCTTCTAGAAAGCATAGTTTTACTTGCTCAAAAAAATAACTATATACAAACCAGGAGTAAGAGAATAAGATAAATTCTCCTCTCACAGCCCCCCTCCCTCAGCGTTATGGGATTGATCAGAATCAATGTTGTGGCTTCCATAATCAAGTGGGCATTTATTTGAAAAGCTACCTTATGCATTTTCATCTGATAGGTCAAAGTTTGGCTTCCTGATATTGTTGCTCTTGCATAAGGCCTTGGCCTGGGCAAATCCCTTATGGGAGAACAATAAACTTGTCATGCATGATTACCTTGAATGTGTTGCCTCCTTTCATAGGGTTTTTGTTATACTGGCTTGTTCCACCTCTGCTGCCAAGAAGCTCATGTCTATCCTACAGGGTACACGAGCCAAGCATGCTATTGAATTTCATACCCTGGTGGTAGAGGTGGGCTGGCAGGCTCTGGTGACTGCTTTCTCACATGCCCTCTCTGATACCTTGAAGGATGAGTGAGTTTGAGGCTCTCATTTCTTTCCTGATTCTGATTGATACCGGGCTCAGGGAGAGACCATCTTTAAGGGAGCTCCTACCAGAGTGGCTCTCACATTTTCTTGTCTCCAGTGGAGTGCAATTACCAGATTGGAGACAGAGAACTGTTGGCCATAATTCTGGCTCTCAAAGAATGGAGACATCTGCTTGAGGGTACTATGGTTCCTGTTCATATTCTAACTGATTATAAGAACTGAACCTATCTCTCGGAGGCCAAGAGGCTCCCGCCAAACCAAGCCAGATGGGCTTTGTTTCTTTTACGATTTAATTATGTGGTCTCGTATTTGCCCGGTTCAAAAAATGTGACGGCTGATGCACTGTCTTGCCAATATTCTGAGCTGTCCAGGGAAGACTTCGTGCCCACTCCGGCTATTCCTCCAGATCATTTTCTGGCAGATATCTGCACCAATTTAACCTCTCCCCTATGAGAGCAGTTTCTGGCTGCTCAACCTATGGCTCCTCCCAAGAAACCATTCTATACGTTTTTTGTACCTGAGAATCTACGCATTAAACTGTTGCGAACCTATCATAATTTCAAGACTGTCGATCATCCGGTTAAAATCAGATGACTTGGGTATTTCTCGCCAATTCTGGTGGCCGTCTCCCTACACTCATGTCGGTTTGTATGTGTCAGCATGTTCCATTTGTGCCCAAAGCAAATCCCCTTGGCACTTCCCTGTGGGCCGACCGTTTTTCCAAAATGTGCCATTGCATACCATTTAGGAAGTTGCCAATGACTAAGTTGGGAATTCGACTCCCCTTCTCCTTGGCCTATCATCTGCAGTCCAATGGGCCACAAAGTGATCCAACCAAGCCCTGGAGCAATTGCTCTGCTTCTATGTCTTGGACCATCATGACAATTGGGCTGATCTGCTACCCTGGGCAGAGTTTTCTATGAACAGTGCTATCAACTCGTCCTCCCAAATGTCCTCATTCATGGCTCACTACAGGTTTCAGCCATCTGTGTTACCCAAATCCTTTACACCTTAGAACATTCCAGCTTTGGAGGATCATCTTCAGGTGCTCCGTTCCACTTGGAATTCTCTCAGAATTCTCTTTATGCTTCTATGCAGTGCCAACAGCTCCAGGCATAGTAGGTGTCTACCCACTCCTTCCTACCAGGTCGGGAAGAGGGTGTGGCTGTCATCCCGTAACCTCAACCTCAGAGTGCCTACTCTGAAAATGGCACCCTGTTTTATTAGGCCTTTTCGTATTCTCTGGAAGGTTAACCTAGTTCCCGGTTGACCTACTTTTAGCATGTGTATCTCCAATGTTTTACACTTATTGCTCTTGAAGCCGCTAGTGCTTAATCGTTGAACTACCACTCCTCCTCGTCCTTGTCCCATTCCGGTTGGCAACCATGAGGAGTATGACTCTTATCGGGTCAGTGGTCAAGTTCAGTACCTGGTCCACTGTAAAGGCTATGGTCCGGAGGTGCGTTCATGGGTTCTTTCCTTTGATGTTCACGGGACGATGTTCACGGGACGACACTCCTCCGTGCCTCCTATGCTCGCTTTCCCCATAAGCCTTTTGTTCTCCTGTGGGGGAGGGGTCGCTGAGGGGAGGGTTTCTTGGTTCCCTTACAAACACAGGAAGCCCACCAGCTGGTTATACTGAATCCAGACCCTCCCTTTCAGAAATCAGTTTGGAAAGGCCATAATTTAACAAAGATCTATTTTTTCAGAACAGAAACAAGTAGGAAGGGAGGATTAATTGAGAGGATTTATTTTCTTCTTAACAAAAGTGGAGTTACACTTAAATGCTAACTGTTAACTGCAGGAACACTTTGTTGAAGTCAGACCAATACAAGATCAAACTGTTCAAACAATGTTTAATGGAACTGTAACCCTTTCACTGCCACGGATGTAAGTACTATGTCCATGGCAGCAGGGAGCTGTAATCGCAATCCTAGCATGTTTACACTCCCTTAGCCAACTGTTGGCTTTCATGTAGAAGTGATTCAGGCAGCTGTAGTGTAAACTAAAGGTATCATTCAGCCATGGAAACTGTGAGGCACAAAGATGATAAATCTATTTTATCTCTGTTTTTAATAACTGGTAATCCCAATTGCCCCCTTTGGGATTCGTTTGTATATGATAAAGAGCCATAACTTTAACACATGATGGATTGTACCCATACTTTCTGGCCATATGCCGTTCAACAGGTGAGCTCAAATCTCCTACTTTAATAGCATAAATATGATACTGTATTCTTTGCCAGAACTCTAGGTTTGGTTTTGCCTTCATAATATGCACCACATACACAGGTAAGTAGATATATAAACCCCACAGTTTTTCAATTTGCAAAGTGTTTACCCTTTGTCATCCAGGAATTTACCCCCCCCCATACTTCCGTTTATAAATGTACAATAAAAGCACATCAAGCTGTAGTGCTCACCTCTGAAGGAGCCGCTGAGAATTTTGGGTTCTACTGTCCCACACCAAGGATAAACCACCCACACTGGATCCACGACCCACCAACACACCTTGTGGACTATATATATTAGGCTTTAATAATAAAAGGCAAAGCCTTGGGTTTTAAACTGGTGAAACTGATAACAGGAGAAAACAGTAAAACTGGTAGCATGAACAGTAATCCAGGAGATAAATTGTTACTAAAACCTTAGGAACAATGACAATGATACTGAGCAGCAGATGATAATTGCATGCAAAGAGCTTGGACAAAGTTGGGCTTAGACTGCTGGACATGAAGGGGAGGGTCGTAGAGTGTCTTTTTTTTTTGCAGCTCCTGAAGGCAGCTGATGCTGGCTTCCATCTGGAGTTGCACTGTCCAGCTCTGTATAATATTTGTGGTTATTATCTCTCAAATAATATAATCTAATTTCTATTTCAAGATAAAAACTGACTCTTCCTAATATTCAGGCCTGCTTAAGCTGCTTAAATACTGTCCAGCCACTAAACAATATTTGTGGCTATTGATAATACACTCTAATTTTTTTGGCACGATAAAACCTTCCATGTCTCTTTCTATTTGCTGCCTATTCAAGTGCTCACGTACCGTCCTGATGCTGGCCAATTTGTACCAAACACATACCTGAAGTTTATCTTTTGAACATATTGGGAATAATTGGCGATATGGGGATGTGGGGTTGTGATTTTGAAATGTTTTCATACACTATGTTTTGACATTTTAACAAAGTTTTAAGACAATACAGTGTGGTCCTTTGAAAGGAGAAGGAGCTTCACCACATATCTCCGCTTGACAAAGAGGCAAGGACCTCGAAGCGCGTAGCGCTCTCTGGACCCACTGAGCACCTTTTCTGACGCTCAGTGAGTTCAGCTGAGTTCAACACACCGCGGCCCCTCTGTCCCCAATTGCAGTCTCCCGTGCAGTCAGACCTGCTGTCATTCATCCTGCAGAATACCGCACACTGCTGTTGCGGCCAGGCTTGGCCAGCTCGGTCCGCACAGCCTCAGCTTCTGACTCGTCTTGCCAGCCTAAGACCATCCAGGCACCCACCCATCCATCCCACGGTCACTCCACCCTGTACCCTGGCGAAATCACGTTTTACACAGGGATCACAGAGGACTTTCTCCTGAGACACAGGGACATCTCAAACGTAAGTGTATTCATACAGTAGTTGCGCTCTAAAAACATTTGTGTATTGTCTTTGAAAGGAGAAGGAAGAGCTAGAGGAGTTAGGGAAAAGTATATAGCAAAAGATACATTAGATACTGTATGAGGTAGTAAGGAGAGTAATATACAGAGGAAGAAAAGAAAAAATTACAGAGAAAGTAAGTTGAGAGAAAATGGACAAAAGTTGATGCAGAAATATACAAGGTTTTGAATTGGAGTTGGATAAAAAAATAAAACGAATAAAAAGATTTGAAGAGATATGAGAGTGTGCATACAGAAATGCAGGCAATATCTTGGTATTTCTAGTATATGGCAGATATATGCTGGTTCAGTTATATGAGAGAAACGCACAGACCATCCACTTCCGCAAGGAAACACACATGGTACACAAATAAAAATGGGAAAAATTGATAATAAAATGTTATAAATAATATAATAAAGGTTTTGTTTTAGTGCTATTAGGGTCTAGATACGTTAATTCATGCAGTGCATAGTTTATGCAAATTTAAATATTATTATCACAGCCAAAACTACCTATAAATGCACTTTTTTAAAATAAGAAATTAATCAGATTGAGGTGCTGCTGTTGTATTTAAGCCAAGCTAAATGTTAGAGTTTAAAAATCAATTGCACATCCAACATATGTGATGCCAGAAAACAGTGTCATTGGCACTGTCTGAGAAAATCGTACTGTTCTTTAACACCACATACAGCTTAAAGACATCTCCTAAATAATTTATTGAAGCTTTCTGCATGTTGATCTAGTAGTCACATTAAAAGTACCCTATCTTTACTGTACTGTATTTAAAAAAATGTTTTTTTGCTTTGGTAAATGTCCCCTATAGCAGTGCCCAGTTCGCATGCTCATTTTTTGACAACAGCTTGCCTATTAGCCTTGAAAACAGCCAGAATTTAGTATCAAGATTCGCCCCT
>NW_017307573.1:29089-34427 GCF_000935625.1 Nanorana parkeri
CCAGGTTTGCTAGACAGCTTGGCCTGTGAAAGGAAGTAAAAAATGTTTTTTTCTTTTAGGAACAAAAATAACAAAGTTATACTCTCCCAATCCGGCTTGCTCTTAGACCGGTTCTTCCAGTCTTCCTCCCCCTATACATCAGTGGTTAATGGGTTAAGAAAAAAAAATGCTCGGAGTTCGTCTTTAAGAATTGCTAAGATGCAGCATATTACTGTTTTGTTTTTGGGTTTAGATACATTTTAACTGTTCTTATTAAAAACGTACCTGTAATCTATGCATTGCAAAGCCATTTATCAAATCACTAGGAACTAATCACTTCTGAGAATTAGCTGCCTCTATTTTGTGCAAGTGGCATGAACAGTGTAAAAATACAGCTGAAAAATATATGCTAACAGTGCAGTCAAATAAAAAAAAAACTATAGAAAAATATACAAGCAGATGACTCATTTTGCAATATTTACAGTTGGCACAGTATTGGTGCCCAGATAATGGCTTTGTGATTTTACAATATCATAAAATGTCTTCTGTTGTATAACCTTCAGAACATACACTATTGCTTTGTTTGAATACACTAACGAGAGAAAAAAAACCTACCGGCAAGCAAGAAGTCTTTTTTTTTTTAAATATGTTTTTATTAAGTTTTATAATACGTTTTTAGATTATAAGCCTTCACGGGCAGGGCCCTCCTTACCATCTTGTCTTGAATTGTATTGTAATGTCTTTCTTATATTGTAAAGCGCTGCACAAACTGTCGGCGCTATATAAATCCTGTATAATAATAATAACATATCCAAATATTTACATGTGTTAAATATGAGCCTTATAAATTGAGGTATTATGTATAATAAAATTGTTAATACATTTCTAAATACATAATGAGTTTATAAGCATTCTGGGAGGGGAATGAGAAAGGGATAATTCAGTGAGAATTTCCTGTGAGAAAAACAAATTAGTAGTATTGGAATATATAAAAGTGAGGTGATTATAATAAAGCTGTTTTGTTGGTATGGAAATATATGAAATGAATAAAGTATGATTGTAAAATAATACATTTTTGAGGGGAAAATTAAATGACAGAAATTCAATTTTTTATATAGTAAGAAATCTTAATGGAGAATGCTAATGCGTTGTCTGTACTTACTGTTATTTCAAAAATGAGTTTTCATAAATAAAATGGTTGTTTATAGCTAGAAATGTTTCAAACTATATTCCTTCCTGTCGGTTGCTAACCACAATGTTAGTTTAGCCGCACAGGCTTGTTACTTGTTTTTGAATTATTAACCAGTATTACTCAAGATATGCAAATTAGTCTCTTCCAGCTGCTGTCTGATATATACAGAGGAGGCTCAGTACTGCACACAGTGTCACGGACTGGTAGTGGATTGTGAGGACCCGGATCATCTGATAATATGGTAAGTGTTGCTCTTTTCACAGCAGTGCTATACAGCACACTTTATAACAAGCTCAACGAGTAAATGGAGCTTACACAATTACCAACAGGTTACATAAAAAGCAGTTAATTATACCCTCCTTTGTAATTTACAGTGGGGTTTGTAACACAAACAAGAGTTAAGATTAAAAGCAACAACAGTTTAGATTGAAAGCAGTTAATTAGAAGGTCTATACTACTTTACAGGTAGCTGTAATATATGTTCTCAATAATGTATTTATTATAATGACTTGTGTATCAGTTCTTAGTATAAGGTTTAATTTTATATAACATAATGAACACATTTAAGTGCAGCATTTAGCCTGGGAGTATATAAAATATTCATGTATGACCTTTGTGAATTGGCGTTTAGTTGCTTTCCTAGAATTTGACATTTCACTTGAACGTGATCAATTATTTCCCAAAGTAATATTCCGGTGATTTCTTAAATAAGGGTTGTGTTCAATGGGTTCAAGGCTTGCTTTGTGTTAGGAGCTTGACTTAAAGTGTGTTTCAACTTTTGCAGTCAAAGTTGAGAAACACCCAATTTATGTTTTTTATGAGCTCCCATTCTCACAGCATACCTAGAAATATTTTTTCAAATATTTCTTACCCTTCTAGTTGCCTTTTGAAGCAAGTTTATATATAGAACACTATAGGCAGCGTATATTGCTTAAAATAGAGGGCAATGTGCAGATAAGGGACACAGTGATTTTTTTTTAAGTGTATTGACATACAATGTACCACCTAGTCTTAGAATCTTTGACCCTTTTCTCAGGAGACAGTGTGCACATCTTTTACAACTGATAATGAAATTTGCCAGCACAGTGCAGACAGGGTTAATTATGATAAACATAGCTCCGCAACCTCTTCTTTAGCATTACATAGAAGGGGAAAGCTAACGAAAGTAGGTGTTATCCCAATTTGGCTGTAAAGGTGGAAATAGACTTTACAGTGTGCTGACGACATTGATTAGAATAATTACAATGTCAGGTAGGCTGGGTAGGGTTGGAAGGAATTTAATTAAATATAGGCTATCATAAATTAAAATGGGAAATCCTAAATTAAAAAATAATTGATACATTTTGTACTGCTACATATGGGTGGGAGCTTTGCTTTTTCTGGATAAACAAGGCCAAAGTGGTTAGAACATAGAGAACGCCTAATGGCACACAAGAGGTTTTAATGAGAGTGTTTTTTGAACACTGAGATTTTGGTGATCACTGCAATGTCTCAGTATTGAGGTCACTGAAAATGACCTGGTATCATCAGGCATGTAGCACTTTATGGGAGGTGACACGATTGCTAGTTGATGTATGACCCTTCAAATGATTATAACACAACTCCCTATGCATTCTCACTATAACAATGTGGCTGATCTATGTGTTGCTGGTCATTTCATCTCCATGGTTTCATATATTATATGATACATACAATATGACTGTGGCTAAACTGAAAACAATTATCTTGCTCTCCCCTTCCCAGAGTGCCCTGCCATAGATAAAAGCAGGCTGTGGAATCACTGCTAAAGGGTAGTTTTGATGGGGAAGATGACAGCTGAGCTGCTGAGAGAATGATTTGAAAAACTTTAGTGCTCCTGCTGTGAAGTTTGAGGATAAATTCCTCCACAGTGCCTATAGCTACAGAGGTCAAAGATAACTTGTTATAAAGCTCAGTTAATGCTTATTAAGCCACTTGTGATTTGCACATTATCTCACCTTGCTTTTCCCTCTCCTGCAAGCCTGGCTAAACATCTCCTACTGTAGTTGTCAGTGTCTGCAAACTTAGCAGAGTATTACTGAAATTAACCTAAAGATATTGGTAATTTCTGAATGCATACAAAACAACGTTTTTGCCTGTTGTTATACTTAAACACAAAACATATAATCCAGATATTTTACAACCCGTGCCTCATGCTGAATATAGTTATAACATTTCACATATTCCTAGCAGCTAATGGTCCTTAAATCTGATGGCTGCATTCATTTTTCTTTCTGTTTATTTTCATCTGGCGATTAGAAATGTGCTCTTCCGAACCCAGAAGGATGTCACTGCCCCCTTTGCTTATGTGCAGCCTTGGGCAGGAAATTTCCCAGATGCAGCTGATTAAGTGGCAGCAGAAGAAGCTTTATGACGTGCTCAGAGGAGCTCAGTTTTGGACCAGTTTTGGTCCAAACCTGAGCTTATCCCTATTGGCGATCCTGCCAGTAACATACTTTCTGTCCGAGAATGACAGTGCCAACTCACCCTACTGTAATACAACAACAGAAACAGGTCGGGACTACAGAATCTCCCCCCATCATAACATAGATGGGGGGGGGGTTCTATAGTCTTCAGAGATAACTGAGAATGATGTAAATGCTAAAAATGTAGCACAGGCAGAGAGCATAGGAAGTTATCAGCTGACGAGATGTCTGGCAAGAGCAACTGGTATTTTTTGCACTAATTACACAAAAATAACAAAACACTTTTTATGGCATATTTTACAAACCAAATAACAGAAGTTGATTGTTGGATTTGACATGCCCTCCCTTTGAGTCTTCCTCAGGGGCATTAGGTATGCAACATACGTGCAAGCAAAGTGGCAATAGTATTTAAAAGCCAAAAATAGAGTCTTTGGTTAATGGCCTAATTAAAACCTGCGGGCTTATTCTGCAAAACAGTACACAGAATATTTGTGCACAGTACAGTAAACTAGAGCAGCAAATCACATTACATTTTACTAAATAAAAACACATTCTGATTGGTTGCTATCAGTTACAGTTCTCTGCATGTTGTTTTATCACAAACTGTTCCATTCTTGTTGGTTAAAATATTGTTTAATTCTGTCATTTAAAGGATTACTGAATAACACTACTACTTGGCTTTTAGAGTCGTTGTTAGGGAGGTGTAATTATGAGAAAATATAACTAGGGACATGGCAGACAACATAAAATTCTATCTAAAAGCAAATGCACTGGCGTGATTCTGATCCACCTAAACTGGTTCTCTTTTCTTCTTTTCACATAAAAAATAACAAAGGCATGGCACTAAAATAAGTGAGTAGTCTTGTGATACATATACTTACTTATTTAAAACTCTCCTGTCACAAAAGAAATACAGAGGTCACCACTGATGGCTTGCCTCTGGAAATTCTAGTTGACTGTTTTCATTAGTTCTAGAGCAAGTAGCATATCATCTCTACGTTTAAGCCTGCACGGGACGGAGGGACTATGTGACATGGCTGAAGATGAACATAGCTGTTTTTAAGGAGTGACCTCATCAGTGTGTGGCTGCTTGGATGCTTTTGGATTGTGCGGTCTATAGCGAGGATGCGCTCCTTTGGCGGTCACCCGACTGTTCTCTGTGCTTTGGAACTGTGAAAAGTCAGAATTCCTTATCACTCTATTTGTTCTGGGTCAGTGATTCAAACAATATTAATGTCAATGCATTTGTATGACAGCCAAGCATCTAACATTTTCAATAGGAAAGTTCAGCCATGGCAGCTTCCATATTTGCTTTTATGACAAGCATACTTCAAAGTGTACAGTATATGCTGGTTGGATTGGCTAGAATAGTTTACATTGTCCTACTTCTCAAAGCTGTTGAATAGCAACTATTATTCTCATATGAAAATGACCCATTAGGAAACCCTTAGTCTATTATTTATTTATTTTGTGCAACAAAGGCTTAAGCAATTATCCTGAAGCAGGTGAATAATAAAAGGCTGTATTCACAAAACCACTGATTATCCAGAATTGCACAAGTTTCCTGCAATAACAGACTCTGAATGGCTCAACTCCAGAAACCTAAGCATTTCAAAAAACTTGCACGTAGATGTGTTAGGACACAAACTTTCTCTTAACCTGTCTTTGTCTATTTAAGTTAGATTTTTTTTTTTACTGCTACTGATAATAATATTATTATTAT
>NW_017307573.1:34547-58575 GCF_000935625.1 Nanorana parkeri
ATCCTCCTCCAGGCTTACAGGTTTATAATACAACAAATGTTCACACCAGCTTCCTTTTGAACTGTGGGAATAAGCTGGTATGCATGGAGGAAATTGGCATTAACAAGTAGAAATTAAACTCTTTTTTTCAAAGCACAAAAAGGTACTTTGTATGGGTTACCTGAGCAATGTTCTATACCACACCTAGGAAACCCCTCCCTTGCTACAGTAAATACAGTAAATATGAAATTGGCCATTTATTATATTTGCTCATACACATCCTCCTAGTGCCACCTGTACTATCCAAGGAAGTAAACCTTTCTCAAACCTGGTCAATTCTAACCGATCATATGATAATAAATAAATAAACACATATCATGATTTAGTGAAAATCAATTGTCAAAATGAGCAGGTTTTGGCAGCTGAAGCGGTATTCAGATTTGACCTTTAAAAGTCAAGCTTGGCTACCCCCCTTATTCCGTCATGCAACGCTGTACTGTAATTAATTTTATATCATTTTTTGGGACAGATGGAGCTTTCTTTTGCTGGTATTTAATCACCGCTGGGGTTTTTATTTTGTACTATTTTTTATTTATTTTATTTTTTACTATTTATTTTTTAAAGAAAAAAATACCAAAAAAAGAAGAGTTTTTCCTATGATAAGTTATAAAACATTTATTATTACCCAATTTTTTGGTAAAATATAAAAGATGGGGTCACGTTGGGTAAATAGACACCAAACATGTCAAGCCTTCAAATTGTGTGCACCTGTGAAATTTCAAAAAATGGCAATACCCAAAATTGGCCACAGGCAACATTTTAAAAGACTTTACCACCCATCAATTTAGGGGTCTATTCACAAAGCTGGTGAAGGATCTAGCCGTAGCTTCGGCCGATCCTTCGGCTAGCTTCGCCCCAGGACCCCTTCTGTTCAGTAGAACCGAAGGGGTGCTGTACAGGCAGCCTGGCGCTCCAGGAGTCTCCCGCTTCCGGCCACCAAGGAGAGAAACACTGCTGTGTCTTTTTTTTTTATTCTGACATTGGGCAAAAATGGGCAAAAAAAAAATTGCCCATTGGAATGCATTGCTAGATTCCTATTGGCTATTTCAATTTGCAATAGCCAATAGTAAACTAGCATTGTACCTGCCCTCTGCTGCAGTTCTCCATCAGGTCCATCAGCAGAGGGCGGGTACAATGCTAGTTTACTATTGGCTATTGCAAATTGAAATAGCCAATAGGAATCTAGCAATGCATTCCAATGGGCATAAAATATATATTCTTTTTCTCTTCTGAGAAAAAGCAGTGTTTCTCTCCTGGGCGGCCAGGAGCGGGAGGCTCCCAGAGCGCCCGGAAGAGTTTTTTAAAACTTTCTTTTTGACGGCAGGAGAGCCGCCGGACAATAGAAAACTATTGGGCGGAGCTAGCTGTCACTGCTAGCTCCGCCCAATTGTTTTCTATTTACTTTTTTAACTATTTTTCTGTTCTGCTCGGTACCTCTGAGGGACCGTGATGTAATACTCCTCACTTACAGGTCCAGTGAACGGAAGGAGTTCAGATGGTAAAAGTGTGCTGACCTCCCTCCAATTCAGTAGCAGAAACCTGCTGTGCTGGGCTCTCACAGAGGACAGCGGAGCCCGGGATAGCTGGCAGCATAGGGGGCACACTCCCCGTCACCATACAAATGATTAGGCAGCACTGTAGCTTGTATGGAACAGCCATAGCTTGCTGTGCGCAATTTAAATGGTTTCCCGCTTGTGCTGCCATATGGGCATGCATACGAGCGGGTGGAGGGAAAGGACTTTTTAAAACGCCCGCCCGCTGTGTTGGACAGCAAGGGGTTAAAGACACAAGCACATTGTAGCTATGTCCAATGTTTATAGAAGCATATGCCTCTGCTTTTTTCTTTGCAAGGTGCCCCCATAGCAATATGCCTGAAAAAAAAACTATTTCAGTGCAAAAATCAGCATCTGAGTTTCACTTGAGTGTTTTCTGTATGTGTACATGATGCCGTTTGAGAAAGCATTGCAAGAACCCAAAGAAAACTTATGATCTCACAGATAGGGAACTTTTTTTTTTATCTTACAGTGCAGTGTTGTGATAACCTATTTTGTGGCAAGGGACATGTGCTTATGACATTGAAAATATATGTAAACCTATTTGCATATGGTTACACTTAAAGCTGTACTGCAGGCACAAAAAAAGTATTTAAATATATTGCTCAATTGCCACAAAGAATATAAATCCACTTTGTGTGGACCAAATGTCTTTGGAAAACCTAGTTGTTATCTTGTAAATTAAGTGATGACCTTACTGTGCTGTACATATCTTGTGCAGAGACCAGAGCTGTGGAAGTAGCCCAGCAGACCCCACTAATACAGACTGCCTGCAGAAAACTACAATAAGGGGTGGATACAAGACCAGTCACCCAGCACAAGGAGAGAGTGCAGCAGTGACCAGTCTTTATTACTGGAAGTTCGGCACAGAGGCAAAAATGGATTACTGCACAGATCTGGAAGAAATACACAAAGCACACCAAGACTGAAGGAAGAATACACGTCGCCTGTATTTAGACAATATTTGCTTGTTTCTGGAGTTCAGCTTTAATGAGTGCATAACAGCATCAAACAGATCCCTATGTAGCATCTATAAAATTACTATAAATACCTTATTATTGTACCTTGGTCATGTGATCAATAGTCACTGTTTAATATGTGGGAGGAAATATTCTGGCGGTCAGGTGGCTAAAAAAAGTTATAAATGCATTCAAACCAGAAATCAAAGATTATACAAGTAATGCTTGTTTGCTGTAATTGCCACATTTGATAACAAAAACAGAATATTATTGTTATTATTATTATTGTTATTGTTATACAGGGTTTATAAAGTGCCAACAGTCTGCACAGCACTTACGTAACGTACACAACGTAAAGGAAGACAGTACAGTTATAACACAATTCATGAAAATATGGTTAGGAAGGCCCTGCTCGTGAGAGCCTACAATCTTAAAGGGAGGGGCAAGTGATACAAAAGGTGGCAGCTGTGTGGCAATAAGTTGTTTGAGAAAATAAAAACTTCAATTGTTAGGTAGAGGTGGGATAGGCTTCCCTAAAGGAATGAGTTTTCAGGGATCATATAAAGGCAGACAGAAAAGGAGATAGCCGGGCAGGTTTGCGTAGGGAGTTCCAGAAGTGGAAGGAAACTCTGGAGAAGTCCTGGAGGCCAGCATGAGATGAAGTGATGAGGGAACTAGAGAGCAGGAGGTCTTGGGAGGAGCAGAGAGGATAGTTTGGGTGACATTTTGAGATGAGGTTGGAGATTTAGCTGGGGCAGAGCTGTGGGTGGCTTTGAAGGTGGTTGTTAATATTTTGAATGTTATTCTTTGGGCAATCAGAAGTCAGTGGAGGGATTGGCAGAGAGGGGGGTTGCAGACACTGAGTGGTTAATAAGGTGGAAGAGCCTGGCAGCAGCATTCATGATAGATTTAAGGGGGATAGCCTGTGTAGCAATAGTGGAAGACCAGAGGTAACAAGGTGCGTGGATTAGTAGCTTTGCAGTTTCATTGGTGAGGAAGAGGCATATTTTGGAAATATTATAGAGGTGAAGGTGCAGGATTCGGACAGAGATCAGATGGGGGATTGAAAGGTGAGGACAGAGTCCAGGATTATACCTAGCACCTTGACATGGGGGGAGGGGTTGTCATCGTAATCTATTACTTTAAATGCTTGAGGTGGATTTGTACACTAACAGTGTAGTGTTCTGACAGATCCAGGCTACAGGGTGTGACAGGACCAGTCAATCCACATAAACTTCACCTTACTGTCAATCTACATGAACTCTGCATAAAGCATTTATTTTATTATAATGACTACTGTGTTTTTGTAACGAAATGTGGCAAATACAGTAAGCAAAGAATGTTTCCATTCCCTTTTTGCTTTATTTTTTTCATGTGATTTACTTTTTTTTTCCAGTCATGTGACCACCAAAAAAACAAGGGGAGAGCATTTTCAGGAATGCATGTTCATGAGGGTCAGATCGCCCAGCACAGGGAAGGAATTGCTATGATGTCAATCAAGTTGATGTCACTGCCCTGCAAGATGTGCATTAGGGTCACGCAGGGCAGCTAACTGGGGAGCTAAGAGGAAGCACACTGCTTCCTAAACCCTCTAAATGAGCGGCAACGCAGAAGACTGTCATAGTGTTGCCAATTAGAAGAAGTAGGTAATATGAGCTGGCAGGATCAACAGGTAATTACTGTGCAATAATATATATATTTTTTAAACAAAACCCAGAATGTATCATTAGGGAAAATAATGAGGGAGTCATTAAGGGAAAATACAATACGGGGTTCACTGACCCTTTCAAATGCCGTATAATAAATGATAAAATAAATAAAACATAAATAATAATTCTTAGAGAAAGTATTTAAAAGGATTGTAGTGACTTTTAAGGTAATGAATACTGGAACTGTTTTAAAACAAATAATAATATAATAAAATAATACTTTTTTTTAATCAAATTAAATAAATGATTTTATTAAACAAAATCACTACTAACCAAATACAAACACAAAAACAGATGTAACAAGCTAAATAAGACTTAGATTGTCAATGTGCTGTTACAAAATGGCTGCCATAAAGGTCATCTTCATTTTAGCGCTGTGTGTCTATATACTATTCTATAGCCTATCAGCACCTCACAACAATCAACTGCTGCTGCTCAAAAGATGACTTTTGAAGAATTTGAATTCCTCTGTTTCAGATTAGAGCTGGTCATACACTGCTCGGATTCTCCCTTGGGATGCTCGTCTTTCTCTCTTCAGCTTTCAATCAACTTTTGTTGAGGGAGCCAGTCCAAAAATTCTTGGGGGAACAGTGACTGCAGACAATCATCAGTATACAATGGCCTGGCGGGAAATTTTTTTTTCTGTTTTCCGAATGAGAAAAAACAACCCATTTATAGCCAGCTTCTCTAGTTGGTGTTCAGCTACAGACAAAGGCTAGTTTAAGGGACGCTACATTGGTTTTCAGTCAGTTTTACATTAATCTAAATATGGGTAACAAACTCACATAAAATCTTTGTTATATAAATAGACATTTAAATTAGAAAACACCCATAACAAAGGATTTCCAGAGCTCTCTGGGTTGTTCCTAGTAGCCTGCAGTAGGCTGCATTGAATGGCTGTCACACATTATACATTTCTGATTTGTTGAGCACTGTTGAAGCCTGCCTACAGACCGCTCCCGGAGACAAGGAAGACGAGACAGTGATTGTCACATGACTGCAAATATAATCTTATTTTTACAGTATTTAAGCAGTAAATTATTACATGTTAAAGTAATATTTACAATCAAAATGAACTTTTTCAAATTCTGATTGAATCACTTACAATGGATGCTGCTCCTTGTTGTTTAAAGGCAAGACAAGCCACCTCCCTACTCCCCGATCCTCCTTCCTCCCTCCTCTTTCAATTACTAAAATAATATATTGCATCAATAGTCACTATTTATATAAACTATCAGTTTAATAAAAAGAGCAAAATTTGGCCAAAATCATGATACCTGTTATTATTAGGAATGATTGATTCACCAATTATCAGCCAAATGAGAAAAACTGATTCCCCCTCCTGATCACATTCTCTTGGCTAGCTCCCAGTGTAAGCAGTTATCATATGAGCTTTTTTTTAATGATTGCTTTTAAGCATACAAAGGCATTGACAAATCTCTGACTGACAGCAGATAAACATGTCCAAACTGTGTTTCAAATAGTCCAATATTAACGTTCTAATAATTTTATAACTGTCACTTATTTCTAGAGTCTGAACTGTTCATCAGTTGACTGTCTCCTTGAGCAATACTATTTATCAACTGTGTACTCACTAGAGTTTATATTCGGCATTTTGGGAAATGGCATAGTAATGTTTGGCTATATATTTTGCATGAAGAAATGGACCAGCGGAAGCATCTACCTCTTTAATTTGTGTTTGTCAGACTTCGCCTTCCTCTGCACACTACCATTACTGATTGAAAGTTATGCCAGCGGACGATGGATCTTTAATGAGTCCTTGTGCTACAGCAACCGATATCTACTTCATGCCAACCTGTACACCAGCATCCTCTTCCTGACCTTCATCAGTATTGATCGGTACCTGCTTATCAAGTTCCCTTTTAAAGACCACATAATGCAGAAGAAACTTATGGCAGTCACCATATCTATTGGCATTTGGATTGTGGTTATGTTAGAAATTGCCCCAATTCTGTTCTTCATAGAACTGGGTAATAACAGTCAGTGCCTCAGCTATGGGAGTTCTGGGATGGCCTCGTCCAGTCTCATCTACAGTGCTTGTCTTAGTGTCACAGGCTTCCTCATACCTCTCTGTACCATGTGTTTGTTCTACATGAAAATGGTTTCATTCCTCAGGAACAGGAATCAGCAGCTTACAACATCCTTCTCTATCGAGAAACCTCTGACTTTAGTGGCTGTAGCCGTGATTGTGTTTTTTATCCTTTTTACCCCATATCACATCATGAGAAATGTAAGGATCGCCTCGCGTATAAACAAATGGAAGCTGAGTGATGAGGCAATGATCACCATCAATTCTATTTATATCATCACACGACCTATTGCATTTCTAAATAGCGTAATAAACCCTGTGTTCTATTTTCTTATGGGAGATAATTTTAGAGAAATGTTATTGGCTAGGGTTCGGCACATGCTTCGGGTAATGAAATGTCAATGTGTCTATAAATTCAGCTCCAGTCATCAGGAATCGAGAGACTATAGCACTGACTCCTAGCAATAGGTTTTGTACATAGTGTGTATAGTATTATGAGTCATTTTCAGTATTTTTCTGTTCAATGGAACTCTATTGTGCTAAGTATTTGTGTTAAAAGCTGTTTTGTATCCCTAAAATTTGAAATATTATTTAAACATATAGATTATATGTTTAGTATAGTACCTATTGAAAGTATTTTTGTCTCAATTTATATTTTTGTCTCAATAATTTCTAAACAGCAATTGCATTGGCATAGTGTTTTATTACATTTGAAAATGGCTATGGCTTTTTGCATTTGAAGGAATACCTATGAGGGCTAAAGCTTGCATTAAAGTTTTAATGTTTTATGTCAAAAGGACCAACTCTGTTAATTGGGTATTATTATCAACACTGACAATGCAACCTTGGCTACACTTATAACATGCATATAAACATTATTTCATGTATATATAAAAGCACGGTAGTAGAGAAGAAAACTGAAAGAAAATGGTGTCTTGGCTTCCTTGCATGCTTTCCCTGTACTATGAGGTTTTTGTACTCCAAAGCATTTATGGGCATGTATGTTCATTTGTATAGTAAACTATAGCAATTATATTTTACCTATAATTTAAAGATTAGCATTAATTCATACAAACCTGAGTAAAACAAAACACAGAGAGCGCCTCCATCGCGTAAAACCTTTTTAATAAAGTAAATTTAAACAGATGCAAACATACTCACAAAAGTCGAGTTTAAAAAGCATGAAACGATAAATGCATGAGAGACTTAACCCGCTGGCTAGTCTTCCTCCCTGATGGTTAACGTTTCCGAGGTCACGCCTCCTTCGTCAGAACCAATTTCAGAACCAATGATTTGGTTAGTCAGAACCAAATCATTGGTTCTGACGAAGGTGGCGTGACCTCGGAAACGTTAACCATCAGGGAGGAAGACTAGCCGGCGGGTTAAGTCTCTCATGCTTTTATCGTTTCATGCTTTTTAAACACGACTTTTGTGAGTATGTTTGCATCTGTTTAAATTTACTTTATTAAAAAGGTTTTACGCGATGGAGGTGCTCTCTGTGTTTTGTTTTACAGAGTTGAGGTTTCCCTAAAGCCTATTTTTGAGAGCCTGCCTCGTTTATGCTTTACACCACGATTACTACAGACTATCTCCCTACCTGGACTTAAGCCGTTGGCGCTGTGTTAATTACTTTTTGCAAACCTGAGTAAAGCTTAGTGGAGACAATAATCCTGATTAACTAAAGGAGAGTTTTTTCACTTAGATAAGTGAAGCTTCACAGCGAAAATTCACTTTGCAAAGTATACCCAATTATGTGCAAGGACGAGAAAAACAGTAGGTTTGCTCCACTTGATTGGATCACTTAAATCAGCACAACTTAACCTCATTCACTAATCTGAAAGAAAGTTACTAAGCATTGACTTTGCTTAGTGAATGAGGTAAAGTTGTGCTTTAAGCATCCAGTTATTTTGTTAGCAAAAATCCTGTTTTTTTTTTTTAATTTCCCTGCACATGATTGGTTATTCCTTGCAAAAGGACTTTCACTTTGTACACTTAATTCACCAAAATAAGTTAAAATGCACTTTGCACCCTGGCCCCCACCCTGCTCTACTGCTCTAGTAAATCAACCCCACGGCAGACAGCAACCAGATTCTGACTGTGATTCCTTAGTGCTGGTAAGAAAATGGAAATATATTTGCTGCAAACATCTTTTCTCATCTGCCCAAGTCATTTCTTATTCCAGTTAGTAATGTGTCTTCTTGTCCAGCATTTCACTCATTTTTTATCAAGGTCAGTAAAAAGATTTATCAAATAAAAGTTTAATGTAAGATTTGTAAATAAATAATCGAGTATTGCAAACACTTCAAAGATCATCATACTTTGGTTTCAGGGTGAGTGCTGAATCAACAATTTGCGCCACCCATACATGCATACATACTCGCTTTCCTCTGGATCAACTGATTGTTTCGCTTTCCTCTGGATCAACTGATTGTTTTAGATTGTAAGCCCTCACGGGCAGGGCCCTCCTTACCATCTTGTCTTGAATTGTATTGTGACTGTAATGTCTTCCTTATATTGTAAAGCGCTGTGCAAACTATTGGAGCTACATAAATCCTGTATAATAATAATAATAATAATAACTGTGGGTAACTATGGGCATATGGTTCTATTTATAGGTGATTTTCTATTTTTTTTTCTTCTCTATAGGCCCAATTCAATTAACTTGTGTCTTTTTTCAACCTGACTAACCATGTAACTATATTTGGTTTTTTTTAGCACACTGTGATTAATTATTTAAACTCTATTGATTAAAAAAGTCACAAAAAGTAGCGTGTTTCAAGACTGTAAAAGGTCACCTGGCTTGTTAAAGGGCCCCTGCATGTCCAAAAATGTTGCTTATCTGATTTTTATATCAACAAAAAGCTGTAAAAGGAATATCGGTGTGTAACCAACAAATATCTACACTTTTTATCACAAGGATTGTTGACAGAACAAGAGAACTCAGATGATCAGTTGTGTATGGAAGCAAGAAGATTTTAAACACCTTTTTTTTTTAAACACCTTTTTCCGAGACACCTTTTTCAACCTAATTAACGAAGTAACTGTTTATGTTCAACCTATCCTTCTATTTGCTATTGTTATGGAATGTATGGCATATGTTATAAAGCAGGAAGTAAAAAAAACAGAATGTTTGTTTTTGTTTTTTTTAGTTGGTACATTGTAATCAATCTGTTTAATGAATAATACTTATATTGTTTAATAAATGTTGAGATTTCTAGATAGGGTACTTTTTATAGGGATTGAAGGGCAACCATCACTCATTCTTTTTTTTTACCAGATGAATTATTATGATGATGATGATTATCATTCAGGATTATATAGCAATAACGGTTAAAATGGTACTTTAAAAAATAAAGGGAGATGGTGCAGTTATGCAATGCAAGAGGTTGCCACTGAAGTGCCACTGAACAGGAACAGAAGATATTTCAAAAAGACCTGCAATTTGTATGCTGAAACAATTTACTGAGAAAAGATAAGATGCTTAAACAATAAAACAGTTTTGATGACATGTGATAAACGGTAATAGTGATAATTGATAGAGCATCTTTATTAGAAAAAGATAGATCTAGAAAAGAAAATAAAGGTAAGTAGGGTGAGTTAAGAATTCAAGAGAAAATTGCCTTTGCATCAGATTACAATATACAATAAAAAAAAGAGTATTTTAAAAACAATGGCATCTAGTGAAAGAAGATACAGCCTCAGATATTCTGCACTTAAGGCTTTTTCTGAGCACAAAACTTCTTTGTTTTCTACAACTAGACACACTGGTGGAGCTGCATGATATAAACTTGCAATATTTCTTCAACCATCCACATTTGCGCTTTATTAAAAATGTAACATACTAAGAATTTAAATAATGATTATTGAATAAGGTAGAAAGGAGTTTGTCCTAGGATATAGTATTACATTATGCCAAGAGTGATATGCATAGCATTTATTTATGATTTTGTATTATTATTATTATTACAAATATATTTTTATTTTCAAGCTTTTGAATTTTAAACTTTCTTGTTTTATTCTTGTTTTATATTTTTGTCTGGCCTGCTATTTTGTGTTTCTTCCTTTTGATATATTTATGGGAGATGTAATGTAAGTGAAGAGCCCCCACCCTTTTTATTTTATTATTTTACAACATCAATAAATATATAATGTAATTTATACAATTCCTTGACCTCCTTACTTAAGCACATTTGTACTTTTTATTGTCTGTTTTATATTTTTAATGCAATCAAAACCTGAAAACCGTACCAATATTGATTTTGAAATTGGTTGTTCTCCCCCACACATGCGTAGCGCTCACCCCCGAAGGAGCCGCCAAAGTAACCCATTTATTTCTATCCCCAACACCAAATGTACTTGCCGAATTGGATCCATAGCACACCAACACACCTTTTAAAGAGTTTTATAACAGATAAAATAATCAACTAGTGTTTACGCATAGAATAGTGCAACCATAAACACAATAACTAAATGAACATTCAGTAATATGCTAAGGCACTCTGGCACTCAGGGGTCTATTCCGAAACTGCTGTAGGCAGCCGAGTGAATAACTGACACGAAGTGAAGTGAGCCCAACGCTGTTCGGCTATTCACTTCAGGCTTGCACGGCTGATTTCAGCCGTACACCGACTAAAAACAGCCGTACATCGGCTTGCTGTGGCTGGCTTCGGCTCGGCCAAACATGCTCAGCATGTTCGGCCGGCCCGAAGTGCAGAAGGGGTTCGACTCAGCCAATCCAACATCTTGATTGGCTGAGCCGAACCTCTGGCAGGCTACTCACTGCTGTTCGGCCTATTCTCATAGATGCCCAACAGCAGTGAGTGAATAGCCCAATGCCGCCAAACGAAAATGATTGGGCGGAGCTAGCAGTGACAGCTAGCTCTGCCCAACTGTTTTTTATTGGCCAGGCGGTTCTGCTGCCATCAGAATAAAAAAAAAACCCAGCGTAGGAATGCATAGCTAGATTCCTACTGGCTATTTCACTTTGCAATAGCCAATAGCAAACTAGCTATTGCACCCGCCCTCTGCTGCTGTCATCACTATCAGAAGAAAAAAAAAAGACAACAGAGCAAGCAAAGGTTTACTCTGCTCGACCGAGCAGAGTAAAACTTTCCGGGAGAAAGTGTTTCTCTCCCGGGCGGCCGGGAGCCTCTATCTAATAACGGGAGACTCCCGGAGCATCCGAGAGAGTTGGGCTGTCTGGAGATCAGCGTCCCTGGTTACCTGGTAACCAGGGACGCTGATATCTGACCACAGGTCAGGTGCAAGATTTTGCCCAATCAGGGCTCAGTACTCATTTGGAGCCATGATTGGGCTAAGTCATAACGACTCTGCCCAATCATGTCTCGACTATCAGATGCCGGCAAACTACACAATTGGGCTGAGCTAGCTGACACAATTTTTTTTTTAAATATATATAAAAAGACTTGTCAAAAACATTTTTTTTTCAATTAAAAGAGTTTATCAAAAGTCTGGACTTTTTACTAACTATTTGATTTAACCCTTTAGTAAATGGTTAGGGGTGCAAGTACCGCTTACTCATTCACAAGGGAGGGGGGCGGCATCTGGGTGCTTCCTTAATTAAAGGGGTACCCCGATGCAAATAACCCCCCTTGCCCGCAAAACCCCACAACCACCGGGTCAGGGTTGTGGGGACGAGGCCCTTGTCCCCATCAGCACGGGGATACTCTCCCAGTGCTGAGGGCATGTGGCCTGGTGTGGGAGGGAGGGCGCTCGCTCGTCCCCCCCCCTTTCCGGCCCTGCCAGGCCTATGCTCGGATCAAGGGTCTGGTATGGAATTTTAAGGGGAACCCCACATTTTTCCCCCTCATTTTAGGGGGTGGGGTTCCTCCTTAAAATTCCTACCAGACCTTGAGGGCCTGGTATGACTTTAAGGGGGAACCCCACACACTTTTCTGTGTTTTTGTTTTAGGAGGGGTCCCTCCTAAATATTCCTACCAGACCTTAAGGGCCTAGTATGACTTTTAGGGGAACCCCGCACACTTTTTTTGTACATGGGGTCCCTCATTAATATTCCTCCCGGATCTTAAGGGCCTGGTATGACTTTTAGGGGAATCCCTACACAGTTTTTTTTTAAAAAAATTGGTCCCTCCTAACATTTCTACCAGACCTAAAGGGCCCGGTAAATCCGAGTTCGAACTCGAACATTTCACAAAGTTCGAATTCGAACCGAACACGGGGGTGTTCGGCCCATCACTACTGGCCAGTAGGTATGTTCTAGGCTAGCCAACGTTGGGGCCCGTACTATATTGCACGTGTGAATGGTAAAGCATCACAATGGCCAAGGGTCTCTCACCACTCCCAAGGTCAGGTAGCAGAGATGATGTCCGTCAGCGAGAGACGGGCATCCCCTTTCCCTCAAGCCGACACCTTTGAAGATGGTGAAGTCATCTGGGGGTCTCTTGAGTAAGGTCTTCGCTCATCCAGGGTACTGGGCAGCTGTCTCGGTCAAAACCAAGCGGCTCCCCTCACTCAGCTGGGCCTTGCAGTCTCAAGGATCCCTCATGCAACATCACAGTCTCCGCTCTGCACTGCAATTCCCACAAGTCTCCGCCTCACAGGACACACAGAGACAGTTACCTGTTTACAGGCAGAAACATTGATTACTGCAGTAGCACATATATATGGGCTACACTTGTGTGATGGAGAAGTGGAATCTGGATCTCATTTTTTTTCTATGCTGAGTTGATACAGATTTTTACTGTTGAGGCATGCAGCCATGGATGGATCAAAATTAAAACTAACATGCAAAAATATTATACAGCCCTTACTTCTACAGGGTTATAGGATCCAGGGCCTTTTAGAATTCACGATTGGTTTTTGTATCCTTTAAAATACAAATCTCAGTGAAAAGTTTTTTGGGCAGCTGCCACTGTACTTTTGGGTTCCATTGACAGCAGTGCTGCTGCCTAGATTAGTGTGTGCATGGTTACTGTGGCTGTGTGTGTGTTATGACAGTGATAACAGACTGTGTTTTAGTACTGAAGTTAGTTAATCCTTATCATTACTCCACCCTTTAGTCTGCCCATTTATTTAATGCCTGTCCCTATATCAAAACAATGTTATGTGGGGCAAAGTAATGCAGGGGACTGTAGTTCCTGGAATAGATCTAATAGAGAGGAATAGATCTAATAGAGAATAGAAAAGAAGACAATGCTCAATAATCATTCCCTATGTTCCAATGCTTAGTGAAGTTACAGTAGGCAAAGGACAAGCTGTTAACACTACAGTACATTGAAACACGAATTTGGAGAGTACAATTATGCTTATGTGTGCTATACTGTGTATGGGTGCAAATTCATGGGTTTATACACTTCACTTTTAAGAAAAATGTTGAGTTTGAAATGAGTGTGTCCTGACCTCACGCTCTGAAAATGTAAACAGCCAGCGTTAGGTTAGCCAAAACACCTATCCAATTATGAACCAATGGCCTAGACTTGACATGTTACAGTTCAATACCCAATAATTGTATCTCACTTGGTTAGCAGAAGATGTTCTAACTGCTAATAGAATGATCTGAATTTGCACGAATAATAAAATGATTAAGGAGGGACTTTTAGTCATTGATATAATCAGGTAAGTCAGGATTACATAATTTTGTAGCATTTGGAGTGTGAGACTAAATCCTTTGTTTAAAAGGATTGTAATGCTTGCTAATGATCATTAAAGTACCACTGAAAGGCTCCTGTATGAAAGTCTAACAAGTATCAAATCCAGCTACTATGTAATGCACAAGCTTTATAAAGTAAACAAAAATCTGGAGTATATATTACGTGGTGCTATAGTCGATAACAAATAAAGCAGATCACACCTTATTGCCTACTTCACAATTAGGGATGCACCAGTGCTGATACAGAGTATATGGGCAAGCACTCACACTCGCTCAAATGCTCGATACCTTCTCCGATACCGTAACTTCCGGTCAGAGGGAGATCTCTGTTCAGCAGGGCCGTAAGGGAACATGGTACCGGCTTCCTAATCAATCCGCAAGCCAGGAGGCGGGTAATGACATGCTGCCTGGCTTCCTGATTGCTAGGGAAGCTGGCTCCATGCTAACGGAAGTACAGGTATCGGTGAGTACAGAAAGATAAATATCGGTACTTGATATCGAAAAACCGTAATCAGTGCATCCCTATTCACAATAAACATGTGTCAGTAGTGAACACAACTGAAATCAAAGGGATGCGTCCAAGAATATATAATAAAATAACATCAGCTTTATTGTATTAATTCCAAATATATGTGTACGGTAAGATTGAGTCATAAGAACCCCAAATAAAAATATAACAAATACAAAATATATTTAAAACCTTTTTATATCTTTTTAAGCTTTTTGGGGGTTCTTATGACTCTATTTTATATGTATATTAGGTATTGATTCAAGACAGCAGAGATTATTATATTATATCATTTTTGATTCATCCTTATTTGCCCAGATCTTAGTTCTGACACAATCAAAAACTTCCTTCACCTTCCCTGTCTGAGCCATGTCCTCCTTCATTTGTGTCAGACGTGCTCTCCCTCCCAGACACTGTAGCTCCCAGAAGGAGGATATTAACAACAAAGGCAGTGCTAAATGACAAGCACAAGACTTGTGACTCACCAGTGACAATGCTGATAACCTACAACATTTGTCAATTTCACTGTAGTGCAAGCAGGCACACCCTACATAAGAGTAGCAACTCTGCTCTGATTTCAGGAGAAGGGCAGCATTTTTGCCATCTCATTACAGGAAGCTGCATTAGGTGGATTTCACTGGCAGGATCAACGTGTATTTGTGGCACTTTGCAGGGGGACTAAGAGAAAAGTCTAAATGACTTGTATATGCAGTCATTATTAAGTTCCGCAGCATTTTGTTTCATAGGGAGGCCATACTTCTACTTTATTGCAGTTATATACTTATGAGATATTAGCACATAGCTGTCTTGTCTAAATTAGGCAATTTCAATGTTATGCTATTGAGCATTTTAATTACATGTTGGCAATCATGTAATTTGCAACAAACTAATTTTTTCGAAGTCATTGCCAGCAAGAGTTCTACATTGCTTAATAGCATGCAATTAAACCATCTATGTAGTTTAGTCCATAAGTACTCCAGCCAAAATGTTTTGTTTTTCTGGACTTTCTGAATTTTGGACAGTGTGGGGAAGTATTAGTACTTTAGTCAGATTTGTCTATGTCCCCATTAGAGCAATTTCCTCTCACTGTCTGTTGCTTTGGCAGGTGTCACCAGAACAGGTAGACTTACCCTCTAAACAACTTTTAAAATGTTAGATTTCTGCTCTGTTCTGGTGTCTTCTGTCACCAGGATGGAATGGGAGTTAATTTCCCCAGTAGGATCATAGACAGACATGAGATTCTAACTCTTTCCTACTCTAACTAAAAGTTACAAAAAAAGGTTTTGGCTGAAGTCCCACTTTAATGTAGGGCACTTTAGGGCACTGAGCATGAATATTAGAACACAAGCTGTAGAAAAAGATTTTGTGACCCTATTTTAGTATGATCATTTTAGAAAAGAAATCCTTGAAATGTGTACATGCATGGTTGCAACAAAGTGGCCACCATTAGATAAGGCATTCACCATCTTTGAATACTTTAAATATGCATTGTTTACTGTGAATGTATCAATGCAGTCCAAAGCGCCTACCACATAATCCAGCTAGGGAATGTCCTGTGTTACATAAACAGCACATCAGCTGTAGCCCAAGTTTGTATGAATATTTGATTGTATTATACTACAAATTATCATGGAAAACAGGTTTTAAGGATTTATTATTGTACCTGTCACTTTAATTTACCCAGTTCTTGTCCCAGGCTGTATATAGGGCCTCTACTTTTGTCCAAACTGAGATTAAGCCTTGACCATATCAGTGCTAAGCCCTCCCCTCTGTCATTTAACTGTCAAGTGACAGAGACTTGGTGATCAGTATGGTCTTGTAACAGTTATATGACAGGGGAAGGGCATAAGACCTGCAGGGTATTGCTCAATCTCAAAAGAAGTCAAGGCTCTCTTTATAGCATGGCCTACAATCTAAGAGGCTCTGTGTGGACACAGGTATCGGTCTGAAGCCTACGGCATGGTATTTTCAAATACCACAGAGTGCCCTCACTTAAAGGAGAACTATGGGGTCAGGGCTTTTCCCCATAGTTCTCCTAAGGGTAACGGGAGGACACAAACTAGCGTCCTCCCGTCACCCTAAGCTCAGTATATAGCGAGCTACAGCTCGCGGTATACTGAGACACCGCAGCTGAAGCGGATCCCGACTATTATGTCTGGATCCGCCCAGCTGCGTTAGTGACAGCTGGCTCTGCCTATCTAGAGGCAGAGCCAGCTGTACCCGCCCCCTCCCCGTCCGTTCCTCCAGTATGCGCTGGAGGATCGGAGCGGGGAGGGGGGAATACAGCCCCTCCCCTGTCATGGCGGAGAGCCAAGACAGGATCGAGAAGTGAGCAAGCGACGGTATGTGTTCGCTCACTTCCTGATCTACTGAGCCGACCTGTGACAGTCTCATTGTCACAGGTCGGCTAGGACTATGAGGTGAGTGAAAAGCACTCACCTCATAGTTCTCCTTTAAGTATTGCTGTTATTGTAGGCACTATTTAGGCCAGGTCTGGTTCACTTTAGAGATAAAGGTCAAGTGCATGCAGAATAAAGAACTAAAGAAACCAGATACATTTCAGTTCACCTCTGAAATGGAATGGTTCATTCTGATTAGGAGCAATAGATCACTGGACTTTGAATATTGTCCTTTAATCTACTAAATAATCTTAATTATATTTTAAATAAATAAACATGAAATGTGTTCGGTGAAAAGTTCCCATATGCGTTTAAAGTCTCCTTTTTAAACTAGAAAAAGTGGTTCTGATAACACCTGTCAGAAACCATGTTTAGTTAATAAGGTTAATGACTAATTTTCCATGTGACAGCTATATGATTTTATAAGGTGATTAGAGTCCCTAAATATGATTTATAGAAAACTCCTGTTGCTAGGCTTGTATGTGTCATGTCTCTATAAAAAGTACGCACCCGCCACTAAGGCTCTCAGACTCTCATTATCTAACAGCAGTGGTTTACAGGCACAGGCTCAGAGCCATTAATTTGCACCAAAAGGGCACCTGTCACTTTACTGCAAACAAGCTCTGCTCAGCTCCGTGTTTACTCTAGCTCTCATCTTTCATTCATTAAGACTTGTGCTCTATGACACAAAATATGTTTACTGCAAGACATGCTTTTAACTGCTGTGTTTAATTCATGATATATCGAAAAATGTATTGCAAGCTTGGCCCCATTTTATCAGTAAACAACAGTGTTTATGATATTTGATGACCCACTATCATGTAAAATAAGAAACCAGCAATCACATAGGGTAATATGAGTCAACCAAAATAAATCAATTCATTCTATTTATGTACAAAAGTTTATATTTTACTACTGCAACCATTTTTTATATCAAGGCTTCAGGTTGCAGTTGTTTGCCAATAAAAAAATCCTAATTATTTGTTAAATGTCTGCTTTACAGAGAAAAAGATTATCACAAGTATACAGATCACTTTAAAGCACCTGTCCACACAAAGCATGCCCGGTAATTGGAAGTAAGCCTCTCCAGATGTACTGAAAGGGAGCTTTAACTCATGAATAAACAACAGAAGGGTTGGTGTTTGTACTCACAATTATTTATGTTATGGCATCCTCTTATCTTTTTTTTTTTAGAACTAACAATGTCCATAGGGGTGGGTAATGTAATTGAGACAAAATTATTTAGAAAGCCGACTGCCACACACACAAGCTGCACACAAGTGGCTTGCATCCCAAACATCTGATTAAAAGCATTTCCATTGGCCAATATATGCATATTAGACACAATTGTACTGAGGATGAGGAATATGAACAGGAAGCAAAACATTTACAATAGCATTTACTCAAAGCTATAATCAGAAAGTACTCTGTAACTACATATCAGGGTGATAAATCGTCCAGGAGCCCATCTGGTAACTCGGTATAATAAACAGCGGAGCTTATTCATCAAGTATTATTAAAACACTGGCATATACTCACCAGTGATCCTATCATTTTGTTGATAGCTATCCAAGTATCATGTTTAAAAATAGTGAATCCCTAAGAAATTTGCTAGTTCCCAGCTATTTTGGAAATGGTGCACAAGGTGATCTATGTGTCTTCTTTGGAATGTTTAAGTATGGTACTTGTACCTCTATTTATCAGACTGGTATGGTTTGGAATTTTGTGTTGTTTGGTTTGGTACTTAACTTTTTATCTTTAGACTCTCCATTGTCCCTCTTTTTCTTTTGTCTGGTACGTGGGCTGGTTAGTGTGTTTATGTCCTTGTCTCTGTGTCCCCCCACTAATTGTGGTTGGCCTGTAGTGTCTGCGCTTGCTCCCCTTCAGGAACAGATGGGCCATATGCCTTAGGGTTCCCCAGAGAAAATACCCCTTCAGGTAACAACACCTTTTCTAGAGTGGTTGTAGAACTTGTTACATCCTTCTTCTTTCCTTTTGACATATGGCTGCTGTTCATTTTGACATCGCTCCTATGTACCCTCCCCACAAGCACACCACCCTTGTCTTTGGGAACTTTCTCCTCTGTAAATGTTAGTTGTGTCTTTTGACATTCTTGGTACATCTTAACCCTTTGCAGCAGTGGGGAGAATTGCCTTTTTAGGTCACCTTATGGATGAACAACATGTTGATAACTTTGCTCTCAAAAATGTGCATTCAACATTATAGATTACTATGCTTGCTGAATTTTCAGGCACATTGTGACATAACTACATGTTGCTTTTTTAGATGGATAATCAGACCATTATATAACACCCATGACACTTACCACTTTAAGCCCAGTCCTGAGTAAGCAGAACCAGGCACAAAATTGACAAGGGTTAATCAATAATAATATATATCTTCGATGTATATTATTACGATCAACTGTCTTATGTTGTAAACACGGTATCATATGGTTATCTATATACTGTGTGTTACTTTGCCAGCACTGAATTCTGCCCTTTAAGAGTGAGCTGCTCATAGAAGTCATTTGGTTGCCATTATTTTGTAATGTGTTTTCAGTTGTTTTTTTGTAACTTGCATGATGTAAGCAAGATAAGGTTTGTATGATAACCAAAAGTAATGTTTTAAGTTTAAGACTATGGTATTACCTCAGTAAGGATGTAGACTCACCCTTCCTCAAGATATTGATTTTGCTGTTAATTTCTAAGGTTGCTATAAAGATAATTGAAACTAAATGAAGGAGCTCAGTTATTGAAACAGAATGACAACATAAGGTTTTATCCACAGGGCAGTCAACAGCCTGACTCTGTCTGTAAAACATGAGTGATAAACATGATACATAAGTGGAAAAGAGTTGCAGGGTTATTCACTTAGCTGCTGAAGGCAGCCGAGAGAATAACCGAGCCGAAGTGAAGTGAGCCGAGCGACATTCGGCTATTCACTCGGGCTCAGTACGGCTCATTTCAGCCGTACATCGACTGCCTGCGTAGCATGTGCAGCTGAGCCGAAGTGCAGAGGGTCTTTGACTCAGTCGATCCAACATCTGGTTCGGCTGAGCCGAAACTCCGGCAGCTCACTCGCTGCCATTCGGCCCTATGCTCATGGGGGCCGAACGGCAGTAAGTGAATAGCCGAATGCCACCGAGTGCCATTCGGCTCGGCTATTCTGCTCGGTACCTCTGAGGTAGCAGGCAGAATAGGAAATAAGTGCAAAGAATGGAAAAAAAAAGAAAAGGTTATTTCAAAAATGAAAATAAATCAGAGAATTAAAAAAAGAAAAATAATTGGCCGGAGCTAGCAGTGACAGCTAGCTCCGCCCAACTGTTTCCTATTGGCCGTCACCTGCCAGAGTCTTTTAGCAGGTCTCGGCCAATGAATAACAACTGGGCGGAGCTGGCCATGATGTCACGGCTGGCTCCGTCCAGTTGTTATTGTTTAATAACAGATCAGCATCCCCAGGTCATTTGGGGACGCTGATCTGTCATTACAACTGGGCGGAGCGAGCCGTGAGATCACAGCTAACTCTGCCCAGCTGTCATTTGCATGGAGATCGGTCGGCTTCGGCTGACCTTTCTCCACGAGAGCCGAAGCTATGGCTGGATCCTTCCGCTCTTTAGTGAATAACCCCCTTGGGGGTTACATAGTATTTGAAGGTTGAATAAAGACATTAGTCCATCAAGTCCAACCTATTAGGATCTCATTTTAGGAGTACCTGTACCCCTGTATATTACGGTCCCTTAAGAAATCGTCCAAAAGTTTCTTGAACAATTCCACATTATTTGCTGAAATCACCGCCTGTGGCAGTGAGTTCCAGACCCTAACTGATCTTACTGTGAAGAACCCCCTTCGCCCCTTGTGCTGGAATTTTTTTTCCACCAATTTTAGGTGGTGGCCTCTAGTTTTTGTAATGGAGTTAATTTTAAACACCCCCCTTCTCCCACCTCTGTCCCTCCTAAACAGGTTATACCCCTCTATGTTAGTAGCCCAGTCATGCGTGCTGTCCAGCCAGGTTTCCGCTATACCCACTATGTCAAACTCTTGTATTCTCAGTCCCCAGTGGGCCTCCCAAAAAATGGAACCTGTGGAAACAGTAAGAGCAAAGTGGACTGTATTCTCCTTTTTTCACTGAAGACAGGCATAGAGAAAGCAGAAAAAACAAGTTTTTTTATAAAAACCCTACATTCCTCACCAGTTTTCTTTATTTTTTGTGGAATGTGACAGCAAAAGGCCTGAGGCTCTGTGCTTTGATTTTAAAGAATGTGAGCACAGACAGCCACAGCTGTGTAATGTTCAGCTAGAATTTTTAGGATTACGGCATCTTACATGGAGTTGTGGTGTCCCTACCAGAAGGGGGACATTTGTCGTAGCTTTTCTGGTGGTGCTGTTTGGCAGGATGTTCTCTGCTGCCCTTAGGTGTATCTCACAAGACAAGAAGATGTTGCTGGGCAGATTCAAGTAAAGATGCTGTTGCTAAGGCGAAGAGAAGATCATTTACCTCCAACTGGTCTTCTGAATTCTGATGTGAAGATTGGATACCCAGTGGTAGGGTACCAGTGACTTTGTATTTTCTCTACACAGCTTGTTTCTTTATCAATCCTCCTGACACAAAAGTAATCAAGATTGTTGCCCTTCCTTCCCTAGGTTTTGTTACAGGCACTTCCGTATTGGGGTTACTGGTCAATCTTTGGCTTTATTTACATGACTAAGTTCATCTAGTTTAATTTGATTAAAATGTATAAGTGGTTTGGTTGTTAAAATATAGTGTAACATTTTACACCAGTGAAGAACCTTTGCCATCAAAGGGCAAATTATGGGGTCTTTTATTATTTATTAGTTTATGTATATAATGAATGCCCTATTGTTTATAAAATAATTGCTGCTGGCTGTGTGTTAATTAGCGTGCGCCTGTATAGTGCCATGTGTAAGTCCTGGGAAAATCCCCCACTGGCTTCACAGAAGCCACTCTGCATGTGCTGATCCACTAGGCGACAGTTTTTTCATGGAAGGTGCTGCAGACTGCAAACTAAGGGCTCTCTGTGCACCACTCCACTGACACTCCACAGGATAGAGTATTTAGTTCAGACAAATATGTAAACAGTGACTTATTCTCGCATTACAGTCATAGATGTTCTCTGATCAGTAACTGTCTGCCATCCACAATTAATCCACACATCCAAGCTGCCCATACACTGCTGGAATTCAATGTGTGTGTGGCCCTGCGGACACCGTTCTGTTTGACAAAACGTTCTTTACTGTCACTGTGCAGTACTGTTCTGGGATTTGGCCAACCAGCACAACAAGAAGGGGCACACTCTGGAGAGTAAAAACAACATGAAGGGGGAATGGATGGATGATGTCTGCAAGCATTGAAATTCAAGTGCCCATGCTTTCACAGAATGCAATGTAAGCACAATTTTCATATATAATGTTATTAAGGGAGTTTGGCTACTCCTGCACTGATGGTACATATTGACTGAGACACATTCAGCCAAATGTTTGTCCAAATATAATTCCAAAATGTCTACTATACAGTGAAGTAATTTTTATGTGATTTTCACACTTTTACTGGTTTTATCTTTCATATTATTTTAAAGATTATTAGATACTAGGCACCAGTGGCGGAACTACCGCCGGTGCAGCCGCAACGGGGCCTCTGTAACGGTCAGACCCCACGGGTCTATCTGGTAGAGGATCACAGCTGCAGAGGTAGGAGTGTGGGGGTGTAGCACAGCGCCACAATGTATATGCAGTCTATTAGTAGCAAGGAATCAGTAAACTTGATTTAAAGTTAGGATGAGGATTTATTCTAGGGAAAAGTTCTTTAATTTGTTTGGGTAATGGAGGGCAACAATCAATGCTTGGATGTAAGTTGTAACTCTCCACAGTCTTATTATTATGCAGGCATACGTGAGAAAACAGTCTGTAAGACAAGGTACTTGCTGTTCTGTGGAGAGGTTTTGCAGGAGTGAGGTTGGTGCCCTCTGGTGGATGGTTGAAGGAATTGCAGTCCTTGCTTTATCTGTCTCCTCCTGATGCAGTGCAGTGTGCTGCGGATGGAGCTGACATCCAGGAGAGGAGGGAGGTCGGTTATGCTGGGAGAGGAGGCGGTTCGGTGGGGCTCTGACCGGCCCAAAAATAGCAGTGGGGCTCAGTGCTGGGAAACGGGGAACTTGCCTGGCGTCTTCACACTTGCTCGAACGCCAGACAAGTGTCCCCGTCGGCCTTAACTAGGGAGAGGGGGAGGAGTCTCGTGACGTCACGGGTGACATCACGAAGCTCCGACGGCGATGCGAGCCGCGCTGGAACGAGGATCAGGTGAGTCTGTTACAGCCTCAGCCTAGGGGGGCAAAACACAGTTGCCAGCCGCCGGATAGCACTGGATTTGTATCCAGTGACCCGTGGGCCCCCAGTCTCTGTGCAGATTCATCCGACACTCCCGGCCAGTGGCGTAGCCCCGGGCCCAGGGTGGAACTGACCGTGCGGCCGTCACCGCAGCTCCCAGTCAGCCCGCCCGCATCAGACCAGTCTCTCTAATCGGCCACCGCTTGCTCCTCAAGTGGGTCTTCTGGAGGACCCCGTGGTCGGCCCTCTACAGTGCCTGATCCAGCCAGTATGCGATTCGGGCTGGCTGGATCAGGCACTGTAGAGGGCCGACCACGGGGTCCTCCAGAAGACCCACTTGAGGAGCAAGCGGTGGCCGATTAGAGAGACTGGTCTGATGCGGGCGGGCTGACTGGGAGCTGCGGTGACGGCCATTTTTCTGCCGCTACAGCAGCGCATCCCTGCTTTCTTTCCTCCCCGCTGGGCGCTGCTCTGTGTCGAGCGCTGCGGGAGGAGAGCGCTGTGTTTGTGGGTGTTTTTTTGGGGAGGGGGGCCCAAAAAAAAAATCTTGCACCAGGGCCCTTTGTTCCTTAAGTCCGCCACTGCTAGGCACCATTCACAAACCTTTATTGTTTGGCTCTTGTTTGCTAGGGATGAGCCGAACACCCCCGTGTTCGGTTCTAATTCGAACTTTCGAACATGGAAAAAGTTCTAATTCGAACTTAGAACTCAATGCAAGTCTATGGGGGTAGAACTCAGAAAATTAAATGTCCCCATTTTGAAGCCTTATATGCAATTAATTGGCCATAAAAAGTGTATGGGGATCTGGGTACTGCCCTGGGGGACATGTATCAATGA